>NW_004799006.1:10851-11850 GCF_000002075.1 Aplysia californica | reverse complement strand
CCTCTCTCTCTCTCTCTCTCTCTTTCTTCATTATTCCCTCCAAAATCACAAAGGAAAAACGGAACTCATAAAAATCGGCAAAACAAACGAAAACACCGCTATTCTCGTAACCCACTCAATCCAAGACATCAAATTTTACCTCCCAGATTTTCTTTTCCCGCCGACGACAACATCCGTCCATCTTTTCCCGGCTGAGTCAGAACGGCAAAAGGGGGAGAACTCTGGCCAAATCTTGGCGCCGTCCGCAAGCGATTTTATCGTTCAGAGTTCATCATAACCGGCCCAGATTTTTTTAGATTTATAACATGAAATCTCATCCACATACGCATAATAATGGTAGAGAGGCAGTTATGGAAACAAACAGACAAGAATAAAGGATGTTATGAGAACGATGGGAACACACATAGCATCGTTGCGTTGTGAAATCTTTGTTTTGTGGATTATCTTTGTGACAGATTCCGTTTTTTAACAATCCAAGAATAAAATTTATTAGCTTTATCTGGACGAGTGTGGGATTGGCTTCATGGGATTCCGAAGAAAACGACCTGGGGTTGTTTTTTTTTCATTGTTTCAATTCGTTTCAAAGCATGTGCTCTTCCATTACGATTTTCTTTGCTACTTATTGTTTCGGGTGTCGTTGTTTTTTTCCTGTCTTTGGAGACAAGAAGGTCGTAAAGAATTAGAAAGGGGAATAAAGACAATTTTCAAAATAAAAGAGAAAGACTTCGCAATAAAGGCTTTCACACAAGATCAGAGGAGACGAAAGATAAGGACTCAGATGCAGAACAAGCACTTTTATTGCACTCACTGTAATCGACATTTTTGGGGCATTCGTTATCATCATAGGAATGTAGACAAATATTAAAATGTACTTTTATTGCTAAAGTTTTCTAATATCTCATTGAAAAGAGAGAGTGACATAGTGAATAGATGAATGAGAGAGACAGCGAGAGAGAGAGAGAGAGAGAGAGAGAGAGAGAGAGAGAGAGAGAGAGAGAG
>NW_004799006.1:7197-9419 GCF_000002075.1 Aplysia californica | reverse complement strand
CCCCTCTCCTCTCCCCCCTCCCCCAGGAAAGCACAAACGTCTTCCACCCTCCCAAGAAAAGAGGGCGTCGTCCCATCTTCCTCAGATCACAAAGGGCTGTCGAAATGGGCAGAGATGAAAAGACTGGCAGTTGAGCCAAAAGAATGGCGAGCTGCTTTTCTAGACCAAACAAGGCTGGCATTCTCCCGTGCTGGAGACAGAACAAGCGAGGAAGGAGAGGAACACAGGAGTCCTGGCCCGGCCGCGTAATGGCCTTCCATTGTGTCCCAAGTTCTTGTTTGCAGGACGCTTCCAGAAACGCTTTCTCACACCCGGACCTTTCTCTCCGACTCGGCAAACAAAACTAAATTTATTCCTTTTGCCCGAAAGAGGCAGATTCCAGAGAATTATTCAGCTTAAACCTTTTCTTCCTTGCTTTCGGACTCGTTTTTATTTTTTTGGGGGTTCTTTTTTAAGGGAAATGGGGAAAGGGGGGTTCTGCTTTATCTTTTTCCTTAATTTTTCATCTTTTAACCTCCCCATCTCCTAGGATTTAAAAAAAGATTAAAGAAATTATACAACTGTCTGCGAAGCCCAGCCCAACCCAAGCCCTCGTGCAATAATTTCCTCACTACAGAGTCAAATATGAAACAACTTTTGAAGTCAGATCACTGTTAAGTTCTCATCATTACTGCTAAAGAAAGAAAAAAACTATCTGTGGTCATAAACGATCGTTTATTGTTTCAAAATCTTTTTCCTCATTTTGTTTCTTTTTCAGCTACAGAAACAGCTTTCTTCTGAACATTGTTTAAGAACAGAGATCTATAATGACCAGCCACTGATAATTTTCATCTTCATTGGAGGACGGAAAAACACTGGACCACGAAGGCAATCGTACGATTTTACAAAATAGGAATTATTTTTTTCACTGTAAAAATTGTCCTAAAATATAATATGTCTAATATACGTGTTGACTCGCACTTTGAATATATTATTTTTAAAAAGATACCACCTCCGAAATTAAAAGTCGAACTTGCTGTAACGCCCATCTGCCTAAGACAATAACCTGTACAAATCGAAACCTCCAGTTTCACCACCCCCCCTCCAACAAAAAAATATTTAAAAAATTAAATCCCTTTTCCTTTAATATAACGCCTCTCTCCAACAAGACCACCTGTCTAAGATTACCATTTTTTTTTTCAACAATATGTGATCGTCTCAGAAAAGTGCGACTGTGGTTTGACCATCCCACACAGCTGACAACGAGGACAAATACAGTCACTGCCGGACTGGAAGGCTGCTGAGGAGGGCACTTGGTTTTTCAACACATCAACAGATAGTGCTGACCGGAGTCTGTGGTGTAGCGGCCTGTCACCTTGTCGTTGCACCCAGAAGGCATGAGTTCGATTCCCAAGTGAGGAGAATTCTTAAAAAGGTATTTTGGCCTTTCTACTGCCTCCCTCACAGCAAGAGTTGACCATGACAAGCAGGGCCAAGGCCTGTTTCCTAATTGATCTAAACCGTGTCGATAGGGGCGTAAAACGCACTTAATATAAAAATTAATTGTAGAACGGAGAAAATTATATTGAAATAAAGCTTTATAGCACAGCTATATTTAAATACAAAATAGTAACAGCAGCAACAGCAGCAGCAGCAGCAAAAAGACCCCAACCACCAACACAACAAAAACAACAACAACAACAACAAAAACAACGATAACAACAACAACAACAAAAACAACGATAACAACAACAACAAAAACAACGATAACAACAACAACAACAACAACAACAACAACAACAACAACAAAAACAACATAACAACAACAACATAAAACACAAATCAGCCATGGACCACAGCTTTATAATGAATAAAAGGAACTCATGATTGAGCAAACAGTCTCCCGACCCCTGTGAGTCTAAGAAAGGGACGAGCACCCGGTTCAATATCCAACTGTTCTCAGCAAACGAACTGATGTTATAAAAACAAACGAATCAAAATGGCAGGGAAAAAAAGATATCCCTGAGTGCGCGACGTCGTTTGTCCCAAAAGGAGCACGTCGTCCCTCGAGGGATTCTGGGTAACAGGAACAGGTTGTCATAATGCGGGCACACAGAGGAGGAATCTGATTGGATGGATCAATTTCCCGCCCTCGGGGTCAGTGAACAGGGAGCTTGTTCGGGGTGAGTGAGGGGAACACTGGTGTGTAGCTTTTTTTCTTGGGTGGGGGGAAAAACAAGGGG
>NW_004799006.1:3583-6479 GCF_000002075.1 Aplysia californica | reverse complement strand
CAGGCAGACAGACAGAGACAGAGAGAGGGACAGAGAGAGAGAGAAAGAGAGAGAGAGCGAGAGAGAGAGCGAGAGAGAGAGAGACAGACAGACAGACAGACAGACAGACAGGCTGACAGACAAACAGAAAGAGAAATTAGGTATGTGCACGTTTAAGGGTGAGTTTTGAGTGTGTTTGAGTGTATGGCAGAGTGTGTGTATGTATGATTTTTATGACCTAAGTTTGTGTATCTGTATAGCGCATCACAGTACAACAACAACAACAAAAACAGCAAAACAACAATCACTCAATCAATCAATCAATCAATCAATCAATCAATCAACAAATGAAACAATAACAACAACACATGCATCAACCATGTACCACTAGTATTTTTCAATATTTTTCAATTAAAAAAAAAATGATTCCACAAACACTCACAAAAAAACAACTAGAAAAAACAACAACCAAACAACCGAATTAAGGAACAAATTAATCTAATAAAACAAAATAAATCCAAATGCAAACAAGACTAAGACTGTATACAACTATGTGCTTATCACCTTGCTGCCTTATGTTTCTCTTCTCTTTCGTGTACATAATGTATAATATTATTTACCAGCTGCATTAGCCACAATAACCCCAACCAATCAAAATCTTAAGGCTTATTATAACTATAGCCTTGATTTCACACTGATCATGTTTTCTAAAAGGATACGAGCACCGACTGTTTGGGTCAGCTTGACAAGACGGACACTGGAAGACAAGTGTACTTTACTCGTCCAGCTATCTCATAACAACAAAACGGGCCAAATAGAACCACATGAATCTAAAACCATTCAAAATTGACTAGTACGCGTATATGCCTTATTGAAAAAATAGATGTAAAAAGGCTAATGATCCTAATCGTTGTGCAAGCTAATTGGTCTAAAAATTGAAAGCAAAGTTGTCAAATTGTTGCTATAAAATAAGCCCATTCTGTGATCATGAATTCGTTAAATGCTAGCATGGATCGTCGACATGTCACATCTCTGCAGTTCGTCCTGTCCATATGCACACGTCGTTCAACAAAGTTTTTGCATATTTGTAATTAAACAGTCGAAGCCATTGAAATAGAGACGCAAATGAATCAGCTCATAGTTTTTTCTTGTTATCTGCCTTGACTTTTCACAGCATGACGTCGTGTTGTCGTTGGATGGGGCATAGACACAGAGCTGATCCATGATATTACTATAATTACTTTTATTCCTGCGCCACTTTTGTCCTCAGCGATAGAATTGGTTCATCTGGGTGGTCCCATCATACCTAGATTGGATTTTCATTGGCTCGCTGTGACTTTTGTTTTGTTTCCCCTCTTTGTAAGCACAGCGAAGGTAGCTTTGTGTGTGAGCGGGTGATTGCACGTGCCTTTTGTCATTCAAGCTTATTGGGGGACCGAACACCTGTTGACGCTTCGTGCAGACATTGTGTTTCCTCAAAGCTCTAGCCACGAATACAGCCTCTGTTCCTATTGAGCTGTTCAGTGCTAAGCGGGTTGTTTGGCGTCGCTTGTTTCTATTGACGTCTCAGAGCTTTTACAGCGGCGTATTTGGCGTCACTTGTGTCTATTGAACTCTCAGCGGTTATATAGCGCGGTATTTGGCGTCGTTAACGATCTGATATTACTCACGTTGAACTCACAACCTGTGTCGTTTGATTGTTCATTAGAGCAATCCGTCTGTGGGACGCTATTGTCGAAGAAAGCCACCCGTATCTCTTCCCACAATGCCGCGGGGGACACAATACATCTTCTGCTTCATTTAAGGGAGTGGTAGTGCATAACAAATCGCTATGTTTGCGCCTTTTGTTTCCGGTTTTCGACGTAATCACGTTTTCCGTATATTGCACTCTTGCCGGATAATCGACACAACAACAAAAACACGCCAGTCATTGCAACTCGCTGCTGACTACATAATAATTACTTGGACGTAAAAGACCAGGGTATATATCATTTTTTTTCCTTCTTGACTTTCTAACATTGATATGGTTGGTATACTGGACGAGGGATTAACTTCATAGTAAAGAGTGATAATGCATTCATATCTGTTTTCACATATCTCATGTGCTTAGCGGATATTGGAAGTGTTTCAATAACAGTGCGATGTAGGTACAATACGTCGAAATGAGAAATTATTCCTTGTTTTCGTCATCAGCTTTTGTTCGTATTGCGAAAAGAAAGCGGTTTTTTTTCTCCACAAAGTGCTAACTATTAGGCCTTTTTTTTCTCTCCCTTACATTAACACCACGCTGAGTGATTTGATTCCCTTTGCTCTCCAACCCGCGTTCGATTTCTATGCGAAACAAAAACGTATCATTTTATTGCTTCTTTTCAAGTTGTTCCCCCTCTCTCTCTTCCTCCTTTGCACCCCCTCCCCCTCCTCACTTTCTCTTCACCATAATCATCTCCTCCCCACTACCCTACCACCACCCAGTCATCCTCTACTCCCCATCTTCAATTTTTCTTATCTCCCTCTGCTCTTGAATGGAATTGTATTCTTTCTTTAAAAGCACCATCTTGAAAAAACAATGGACAAGCAGAACTTGCAACAATCTTACTTTGAAATGAATGAAGCCTTACTACAAAGTTGCCTTGAAATGAATGACACTACAACAAAATTGCTTTAAAAAAATGACACCTGGTATAAAAATTACTTTGAAATAAATGACACCTGACTCATAATTTACTTTGAAATGAGTAAGACATTTCAACTCGAAAAGTTGCGTAGTTTCTGGAAACCTTCCACATGGAAACCTTCCAAAAAGTTGTATTGGACCAGTGCACATGTGTAAATTTATTGGTTTAGGATGATTTAGCCAACATTAAATAGATTGTGTGCGTGCCTGTAAGTGTGTGTGTGTGTGTGTGTGTGTGTGTGT
>NW_004799006.1:0-2426 GCF_000002075.1 Aplysia californica | reverse complement strand
GGGGGTGGCTTAACACCGTTTTTGTCCACTTAAGAACACATTTCTGTGTGGATCTTACTGTAAAACGTTGATTAAAGGGACAAATAATGTAAGTTTTCAGTTCCCACGGACTAACAAGCTATGGAAATAACCAGACTCCAGTGGCTATTTTCTCGCAAATTCTATTTTTGAATCATGGCGACTCCACCTTCTCCAATCTCATATATCTCGACTTTTATTCAAGACAACTGAAAAGGCTTACTTTAAGATGATACCAACAACTCCTCATGTCCAAAAATAGACAAGCACCCGATGCCACCATGCCATGACACAATAGTGTTGAGCGCTCCAAAATCCATATGTGAGGCATCGTGGTGGAATCAGGCTCTCGTCAATTTTTGGGCATGTAGAGTTATTGGTGTCATCTTAAAGTTTGTTCACTTGTATTTATTGGGATGGAAAAAATATCATTTTATCTTGAATACAAGTCAAGATATTTGCGAATGAAGGAGACCTGTTTTCAGAGGTAAAAGTAGTGAGAAAATAGCCGCTAAAGATTAGTTATTTCCCTAGCTTAAGAGTCCGTGGTAACTGAAAATTTACATTTGTTGTGCCTTTAATCAACGTTTTTCAGAAATATCCACACAGAAATGAATTCTTTAATGGGCATGAAAGGTGTTGGACCAACAAACAAAAATTTGATAAAAATTCATAAACCTGAGGAAAAATGCAAGTTTCTTCACTTTGATTATTTTGACGATAGCCTGATTCCACTACGCTGCCTCACATATGAAAGGTGGTATTTGAGCTTTGAATCAGTAACTTTGAAACAAATGTGTAGACCCATGTAACATACTGTACAAGCTACAGATTGCACACGTCTAAATACTAATAAACTGAGCTGTCTATAGCCGGCTACCCTACCCTTCCCCACTTGGGCGAAGTGAGGAAAATTTGAATAAAGTGCCTTTCCCAAAGGCATAACGTCGAGCCCTTCATGGGATTCGAACCCACATCCTAAAGATTGCGAGTCCTAGAACCCAATCGCTATCTTCTATCTATCTATCTGCCTATCTATCTATCTATCTATCTATCAATCTATCTATCTATCTATCTATCTGTCTATCTATCTATCTATCTATCAATCTTTCTATCTATCTATCTATCAATCTTTCTATCTATCTATCTATCTATCAATCTTTCTATCTATCTATCTGTCTATCTATCTATCTATCAATCAATCTTTCTATCTATCTATCTGTTTTATTAGTAGAGATATACTCTAAGCTTAGTTTTTTGTTTTTCCCTTTCTCTCTAAGACTCCGGTTCTCATTTTCTCAATCTTTCTCTTTCAGTTTGACAGCCAACCCCAGTATTCAGTCCCCCCCCCCTTTTTTCCCCTTTCCTTCCTTTGCTCCAAATCACCACCCTTCTTATCGTCGTACTACGTTCTTTCCTAACTATCCCTATTTTTATTTTACATTCCCCACCCAACACACCTCACGATTCCCCCACCAACCATCCCCATTTCAAAAGTCACTTATTTCCATCTTTAAAACGCAACCAAACTCGTATTTCTCACCCCATACGAATAAAAGACATTCAACTCGTTTCCATCACAACGTTTTCCTCTCTCAGTCCGCCTCTATGGGTTCCCCCAAAAAGTCCTAAATTGGAAATCCATTTTCTGAATCGTCCATCGAAGTCCATTTCTTTCTCCGGGAGAAGTCTGAGATGCATTGGGCATTTATCTTCCCCTCTCGCCGTCACAAACACACTGAAAAGTTAACTAATTCTTCTTCATCCCATGTCGGTCTGTCTCTGGGTGTTTTTTCTTCCTTTTTTTCCCCTCTTTTCCGTTCTACTCTTTTCCACTTTCTCTCTGACACTTGTTCTTGAGAATAACATTCGAAATCCCATCTTTCGCTGTTCGTCTAGATATAAGGGACGGAAAGGGTTGGGTAGTTAGGGGTGGAGGTGGGGGAATGGGTACAGAGGAGCAGAAAACGATGGAGAAAATGAGAGGAAAGTAGAAGACATGAGAAGAGGAGAAGAAGGAGAAAGTAGAAACCGATAAAGAGGAAAAAGGGAAGCTTGATAGAAAGACGTAGGCCCTATATGGAAAAAGAACTGGAGGTAAAATATTGTAGGAATAGAAGGTACTGGTGACAAGAAGTAGAAGAAGAGTGAGAAGGAGAAGGAGGAAAAGGAAAAGAAAAATGGGGAGGACGAAGAGAAGGAGGAGGCGGAGGGGGAGGAAGAAGAAGAAGAAGAAAAAGAAAAGGATGAGATATTAAATCCATGCGGGTCATTGTCGTATTAGAAGATATTGCTACTCCCTGATTCTTCAAAACCCATTTCAGCTCATACTTCATGAATGCATGTTTGCACAAATTTCGCCACTCCATTACTCTCTTTAATGCATATCACATTCTCTTTCTCTTTCT
>NW_004799005.1:41209-42282 GCF_000002075.1 Aplysia californica | reverse complement strand
TAGGCACGAACAAGTGAACTCGAAAACGAACAAGGCCGATCATTCAAGTGGAAAAAAATAAAGAACTGGCTTGACTACTTTTGCAACACACAGAGCTATTGAAGCGAAACATTTGAAATAGCTGTTTAAAAAAATAATAAAACGGAACAGCGAGTGTGTTTGAAAGCACTGTTCATTAAACGTATGACAAAATAATCCTTTGTGAAACAGCAGATAGAATGAAAAAGGAAAATTTCGTTGCCTGTTTGTGAAATAGAGAGAAGGAAAGAGAAAAAATGTTTTACGGCGCTCACAAACGCATAATAAGGTCATAATATTATTATGAGCACGCAGGACACATTAAACATTTTAAGTTTGATAGGAATTTTGAATTTTGCCCGGGTGGCGGCTGAAGCCTACTCATATTGATTTTAGAACCACCAAGGGATCTTTACCGTGCCGAGCTTGCACACGGGACCTCTGAGATTTTTCACCCTTGTCCGAGAAGGCTAGGTGCATCTTTTCTACCAGAAGATCAGGGGTGTGAATGAAAGATAGCAGTAAGAAGGAGCAAGGGGTAGCAGTAGAAAGGCTGCAGAAAGAGTCAGGCGCCCACAAGAGGGGGGTAAAGAGCACCCACCAACCACCCATCCACCGGCAAAATAATCCAGAACTTAAACGATGAGAAAGTACCATTTGTCTAGGTAGTTTTTTTAGTTTTAGTAAGAGTTTTACGGCACTTGCAATACAATAAGGTCATATAAGTGCTGAAGATTAGAAGTGTTACAAGAGAATAAAAAGTAAAGTTGTTCCGGTACCCGACCCGGGCATTGGGGGTTGCTTTGTTAGTGAGATAACAAACACAAAAAAGAAGGAGGGGAGACAGAAACAATAGGAAAGAAGGAGCAAACCACACCAGAGCACCCGCCAACCACTCATAGGTAGTTTTTATAGGGACCCTGGGTGCATGACAAAACACACGAAACAACAGGGCGTCTGTTCAGTGGAGGAGACATTTCTCTCTCTCTCTCTCTCTCTCTCTCTCTCTCTCTCTCTCTCCCTCTCTCTCTCTTTCTCTCTCTCCCTCTCTCTCT
>NW_004799005.1:32947-35094 GCF_000002075.1 Aplysia californica | reverse complement strand
TGTGTGTGTGTGTGTGTGTGTGTGTGTGTGTGCCTAGGTGCAGTGTGGAGTGTGCGCTCTCATGTAAAGATCTCGCGAAGGCGTGTGTATAAAACTACTCTGAATATCCTCTGTTAATACTGCAACAGTAGACGGGTACATGAGCCGACGGGGAAAGCACTTGGACAAATCTTTTTAAGATTATTATTATACAACAATCGACTCGCGCGATGTCTAATTTTATAAAACGCATTGTTTATTCCGAAACAAGTTAGAAAGTATGAAAGAAGCAGGGGACATCAACAAGTACGTGTAAGCCTTCTTCCTCTATGCTATTATAACCTTATTAAGGCTCCTCTTCACAAGCCTACGCTCCCTTTCTTCAGTTTCAGACACTTCTGACAGAACCCCCCCCCCTCCTTCCCCGTCCTGCCAAGCGATCGAACCAACACCGCCCGTATCACAGTCCAGCATGATTACACTAAAGGCTTCCACTAAAATTATGCCAAGTGAGCCTCCTAGCCTAACAGTACGAGCAGATTCTCATGGGGGAGTTCTCAGCTTAATTTATGGATCTGGGACTAGGGCGATTGGGAGCCGGGGATGTTGACAGAACAGAATTTTGATGATGAGACAGAAACAGATAAGATAGAATAGTAGGCGTTACTACTGGGCTAGAGCTAGGGAAGCATGCCGGTTTGCTTTGTTTTAGGAAAGGTTTTACGGCGCTCGCAACAACTGCATAAAAGGTGAGCGCCTTGTCACACACAGGCCCAGTTTTTGTCATAGAGGCCCACCCCGCCTCGACTGTGCCCTGCATGATGGAAGTTATTACTGACTCTCTCAAAAAGAGTAAATGGATGATTGATTTGTTGTATGAATAGAATTAGATTATATTTTTCAATTGTTTTTAACGAAAGAACATTCATGGTTGAAATTTTACAAAGTAATTTACTTTGAAACGGAAGAAATAGAGGCCTATTGAACAACACTACAAGCTGAATTGTAATTTTAAAGGGACTAGTCTAGAAATCTAGACTCTACACCACCAATTTGAAGGTGGAGAATAAAAAAAAATAAAGTTACAACTATACAGTGTTTAAGTGCTGTAATTAATTATGACAACTGGGCCTGTGACAAACAGTGACTAAACTGGGCCTGTGACAAACAGTGACTAAACTGGGCCAATGACAGTGACAAACTGGACTGTCTCCTGTATATATCAGAGCCAAGCTGTGGTCCTTTAAAACAACATACATTATGCAACCCAATAGCATGCTTCAAAGGAGTAGTCTATAGAATCTAGTCAACTAGATATCTAGATCTAGATCTACGCATATAGCATCATGGATCAATAATAGAATAGAGAGGAAAACGAATTACCTTGCTTTTATTGAAATTACAGCCAGGGACGTTAAAAGACCTCCGCTCCAAAAACTGAATTCACTCCATGGTAACCAATTTCCCATACACAGAGGGCTGAATTAAGTCGAAAAAAAAAGAAAACCACCGTCCCTCCTTTGTGTGAAAGAATTTATTGTAGGCTGATTCTTCCTTGGTCTGAGCGGTGCGAAAAATGAGAAGCTCCAGCAGCAAGGATCACATATTATAGTTATAGGCTACACACACACGTTGTGCTGCGCGGTGCAGCACCGTCAGAAAACACAAGGCACACACACGAAAACACAGCACTCGTGAAGATTTTTTTTTTAACGAACAATAATAATATTATGATCACTATGATATAACACAAGTCGTGTGTGTGTAGTTGTGACACACGGTGGATGAGTGATGGGGAAAGTGCTGCCGAGCCGAGTCGAGCGGAGGGCGCAGGCAGGCAGGGAGGGAAGTCGGGGGGAACAACACACAGCAGACACACGCGACTTACACACGGAGTGAAATAAACACGACTGACTCGTCTGCCAGCGCTGTGCGAGGCTGAGGCGACTGAGGCGAGCCACGGGCTCTCTCTTTAGTGGTGTGCGAGTAAGCGAAAAATCTTGGTCGAGTAATGATCGGTTAAATGCAAAATTGTTCGGTTAACCGATGAAATTGACCGAAAAAATTTTCTCGACCAAGAAATCTAGATCGAGCAGGGGTCAAAAGTCATCGCAGCTGCGCTGTAAGCACGCATTTTTCAGCTGATGTCTGGATCTAAAAATAGCCTA
>NW_004799005.1:26405-28799 GCF_000002075.1 Aplysia californica | reverse complement strand
GTGTGTGTATGTGTGTGTGTGAGTGAGTGAGTGTGTGTGTGTGTGTTTGTGTGTGTGTGTGTGTGTGTGTGTGTGTGTGTGTGATCGTATACCTGGGTGTATTTGAGATAAAGCGCAAGTAATTGCTAAGACAAAAATAACGACCACTTAAATGCTATTTTTATGACGCATGAAACCGAATACAGAATCAGGGGAAAGAACCCGAATTATTGGAATACAAAAGTGCATATTCGGGGTTATGTGCCATTTTACTTTGGAGTTTTAAAGCTGTTTATTTCGAACAACTGAATCTGGGAAAAGCTTGAATTTTGCTACACTTAATCGATGTTATATGTGAGGCAGCGTGGTAGAATCAGGCTCTCGTCAAAATAATCAAAGTGAAGAAGCTTGAATTTTTTCGCAGGTTTATGAATTTTTATCAAATTTTCGTTTTTTGGCTGAACACCTTTCATGCCCATTAAAGAACTCATTTCTGTGAGGATTTTTTTTCTTCTGAAAAACGTTGATTAATACCACCAAAAATGTAAATTTTCAGTTACCACAGACTCTTAATCTAAGGAAATAACTAATCTTTGGCGGCCATTTTCTCACTAATTTTACTTCTGAAAACAGGTTACCCAAACCTCCTTTATTTCCAAATATCTCGACTTGTATTCAAGATGAATGGATATTTTTTCATAAAAATAAAGACAAGTGAACAAGCTTTAAAATGATACCAATAACTCTACATGCCTCAAAATTGACGAGAGCATGATTCCACCACGGTGCCTCACATATTTGTATTAGTCTATTGTACAAGTAAACTATATAACAACACTGGCTCTGCTCTTCATTTCAGAGCCAAAAACTCCAAACCGGTCAAAATGACTTATGCATTTGGAATCTTTTAAGGACAAGCGGGCTAAGAGCCGGGGTCCACAGCATCCGCACTCACGCTTCATCACAAATGACGAACGTTAACGTAGCGGGTAGCCCGTGTCCACAGCGTCCTCACACGTTAGTTAATTTTTTTTTGCGCACCAGAACCAGATCTAGAGAAATGGCGTTCACTAGGAAGAAGAAATTTTTTTTATGGTGGTGGTTGAAGGATATATGCAAAGAACGAGGCACAACAGGAGCAGGGGGATTTAGAATGTTGCACCAATTCTTGCTGATAACGAAACATGCTTAGTATATTTTCGCATGACGAAGACAAGCTTCCAAAGCCTTTTGGAATTATGTGGACTACATATTCAAAAACAGAATACGAACTGGAGGAAGGCCATTCCACCAATTGAAAGGCTGACAGTTACAGTGATGTAAGATGTTGCTGCTGCTGCTTCTGTTGTTGTTGCTGTTGTTGTTTTTCTTCTTTTTTTCCGCTGTTGTCATTGTAGTATATGACCTACGTAAATGGTCTCTACCGTATCCGTCATTTAAGTAAGAGCCCACTCTGTGCTTCACAAAGAGCGTGTTCTTTTCAGGCACATTTGGTTACTTTGAAAAATGGGAGCATAAATAAATAAATAACAAAACGACTATTGAAATTCAGAATAACAAATTCAATCAAATCAACGTCAAACCGCCCAAAAATCACAGTTTGGAGACTGAGAATACTGGGATCAAAGTCAAGTGGCATTCATTTCATTTTAAAGGTAAAAGTTGGCAAACAAAAGCTAATCAACGAAATCAGTGTCGGTGAAGCCACAGCACGTAGAAATCTATGGAACATGTTTGACAGGCAAGACGTCGTACATTTTTCACGTAAGCGTGAGGAAGCGTAGCGTGAGGAGGCGTGTCGTCCCGAGTGGGCCCAGGAAATACAGAAATAAAAGGTTGAACGCTTCCATACGCACTTTGTGAGTACGTAAGCGTACGAAAGCGGGGTATGTGGACCTTGGCTCTAACCCAGATTTTGAGGGTTTCCAGAAATATTGACCTTCACCAAAAGTGGGCATTGCCCTATAATCTATAGAAGAAGTTTGGTTTCATTGGTGTGTATAATATTTGTTTGGTTATAATGAACATTTTCCTTGTCTGCTCATATGACCTTATGCAGTTGCGAACGCCGTAAAACTCTTACTAAAAACAAAACAAAAGAAACTGAACAAGGGTACAAAAACGTTACCTTCGATTTTTCTCAAAACAGCATTTTTCGGGATAGCCCCATTGTGTTTAAAAGCGACCAATTTTGAGCGTAACGAAACCGGATTTTAAAGTCTCGGACACACAATTTACTAGACAGCAGCAGAGACCACCCTATGGCACTTTTCCAACCATTTGTCATCAGAAAAAGGGATAACGTGAATATTTTATAGGCGTGTTTTTAATTGCCTTTTGAAATTTACGATTAAAAAAAAAAAGAAATTGAATAGAAAAACTTCTGGTAACAAAAAATGCACGCACCTCTCTCCG
>NW_004799005.1:24111-24484 GCF_000002075.1 Aplysia californica | reverse complement strand
GAGAGAGAGAGAGAGAGAGAGAGAGTTTTTCAGAGCTTGCAACACAATAAGGTCATATATAATTGTCGAAGATTAAAGGTGTTACAAGAGCATAACATACACAAACGAGGAAATAGACGGTTTTTCGGAACTTCCAACACAATAAAGTATATATATTTATGTATATAAGTGTCGAAGATTACAGGTGTTACAGAGAGGGTTTTTTCAGAACTAGCAAAACAATAAGGTAATAAAAGCGCCGAAGACTCGGTAGAGGTGTTAAAAGAGTAGATGTTGGCTCCACACACACACTTAGGCACACTTACACACACTTTCACATATCTATCTATCTATCTATCTATCTATCTATCTATCTATCTATCTATCTATCTAT
>NW_004799005.1:16957-19601 GCF_000002075.1 Aplysia californica | reverse complement strand
CACACACTTGATCTCTCACTCTCTTTCTTTCTCTCTCTATTTCTCTCTCTCTCTCTCCCCTTCTCTCTCTTTATCTTAAACTCTCTCTCTCTCCTTTGCGAGTTCTCTCTTCGCTCTCTCTCTCTCTCTCTCTCTCTCTCTCTCTCTCTCTCTCTCTCTTTCTCCATCTCTCTCTATCTCTATCTCTCTTCCTCTTTTTTTCTCAGTAAAAAGTGTGCTTTGTATAATATATTGCTTTAAAGTTACTCAGTATATTATTTTCTTCTTCTTCTTCTTCTTCTTCTTCTTCTTCTTCTTCTTCTTCTTCTTCTTCTTCTTCTTCTTCTTCTTCTTCTTCTTCTTAAGCATCAAAATTTAACGCAAGTCACGCCTTATCTCCCTCTCCTACTTCCCCCACCCCCCCACCCACTCCACCCCCACTCCAGAATCACTCTACCAAATAATAAACAAATCTAGCCTCCCCATCAAGCCAGCGATCGGACCTTTGATATCGACAGTAAAGCCAACAGAAGATTTCCCAGAGCGAACGTTTTCACTGGTGAATGACACCTGAGATATCGGTCCCGGGAGGTGAGTTTGGAAATTGTTATTTATTACTTTCTTTCTTTCTTTTTTTTTTTTTGAAGAAGTCTTGGAAATGCGACGTCACTTTATAACAGAGTTTTCAGTAATTGTATTGTACGATCAATGCCAAACATGGACCAGGAACAAGAAATCAGAGCAAAGAATTACAACAAGTAAAATGCGATGTCTTAGAAAAGCAGTAAACAAGACCACGCGAGACAAAATTAGAAACTCAGTAATCAGAGAAATGGTGAGCACAAATTAATGATGTCAAGCATCACATCCTACACTAAAGAATCAAATGGTTCGGACATCTCATGCGATTACCAACACACCACCCAGCACAACGTGCCAACATTTTTTTTTAAAAATTCGATGGCAACAAAGCTAGAGGGCGACCGAGAAAGACCTGGATAGACGGAGTCAGGGAAACATTAACCACCCATGGCATCCCCCAGACCCAAGCTCTCCAGCTGGTGGCAGAGAGACGTCTCTTTCTTCCCGCGACACCCAAAAGGGTATAAGCGGCGGATAAAAGTAAACGTAAAGTATTGTACGATTTTGGGGGCACAAACTTCATCGATGTTGGTCTTAAAAAAGCATTACTTGTTTTAGTGTTTCTTTTTTGAATACATAGATTTATGTAATTTTCAGTTACTTTTTTTCGGTGTTTTACCGGACTCGTAATCGTGAGACTGCGGGTTCGGGGGTTCGAGCCTCAGCTCGTTCCGACGTTGTGTCCTTGGGAAAGGCACTTTACACGAACTTCCCACTTGGCTCGGTCCTTTTGGGGATGGACGTAAAACTCTGAGGTCTCGCCTTTTCAATAACCTAACAGTGTTGATAGAGTCGTTAAACCCACACACGCGAGTGACAAACATAAAAAAAGAAGGAGGAGAGATCGGGACGACAGATGTTTGATAGAAAAGAAGGAGCAAACCACACCAAAGCAACCTCCTACCATCCACACAAACAACCCAACAACCCAACAACCCAACAACCCAACAACCCAACAACCCAACAACCCAACAACCCAACAACCCAACAACTATTGCACACAGTATTCGAGTAGTATGAATAGTGACTTGACGCTTCGGAGCATCGGTGAGTACTTTTTGAAATTATTTATTTCCTTCTCCGAATCGCACATCAGTCCTGGTGGCTAATGGCGCGTAATGACAGGGAAGATAACGGCGGGGAGTAGGTTTATGTACGCTGATCTCTGAGCTGCAGAAAGCTCCTTCCCTAGACGGCCAGAGAACCTCAGTATAAGAACGTATAGCCCCTTCCCCTTCCCTGGTAGAGTGGTAATGGGGTCAGGGCTCTCGTAGACCGTGTTTTGTGTTTGTGTGCTGGAAGTTTTGTTTTAGTGAGAATTTTACGGCACTTGCAAACCGAACGCCAGTTTTCATCTCAAGACTTTCTTCAGCCACGGTTTTAATTTTATACGCTTTCTTGTTTCTAGTTTTAGTAAGAGTTTTACGGCACTTGCAACACAATAAGTTCATATAAGTGCCGAAGATTAGAGGTGTTACAAGAGAGTAACAAACACAAAAAAAAGGAGGGGAGATAGAGACGATATATGTTTGATAGGAAAGAAGGAGCAAACCACACCAGAGCACCCACCAAACACCCACGTTGATGTCTGGGCTGCAGAAAGCTCCTTCCCTGGTAATGGAGTCACAGCTCTGGTAGAGTGTGTTTGTCCGTTGGAGGTTTTATTTTAGTGAGAGTTTTACGGCACTTTCATCAACGGATGTAAGAGGAGTATCCTGAGAATTAAGTGGCAGGATAGAATAAGAAATGAAGAACTGTGGGAAAGGACAGGACAGAAGGATATAGAAGTAGAAATAGGAATAAGAAAGTGGCGATGGATGGGACACACCTTTAGAAAGCCCAGCGAAAAACCTTATCATTTAGATATAGGAGATACAACATTTATTGGTTTCTGACCCCATGGTCTAAGTAGCCCAAAACAGTAAAAAATGTCAGATAGAACTTTGTGATTCATAAGTAGCTAAGTGTTTCCTCTAACAATCACCAATGTTTCTTATGAGTGTAATATATATATGTATATATA
>NW_004799005.1:11379-15410 GCF_000002075.1 Aplysia californica | reverse complement strand
CACAAGAGTGACACATTAACCCCATAAGGACCTCATTGTATAACCTCGCAATGGTGACATTTAACCCCATAAGTACCTTTCTGTATACCCTCACAAGAGTGACACATTAACCCCATAAGGACCTTTCTGTATAACCTCACAAGAGTGACACATTAACCCCATAAGTACCTCATTGTATAACCTCACAAGAGTGACACATTAACCCCATAAGGACCCTACTGTATAACCTCACAAGAGTGACACATTAACCCCATAAGTACCTGACTGTATAACCCCACAATGGTGACACATTAACCCCATAAGTACCTTTCTGTATACCCTCACAAGAGTGACACATTAACCCCATAAGGACCTCATTGTATAACCTCACAAGAGTGACACATTAACCCCATAAGGACTTTTCTGTATAACCTCACAAGAGTGACACATTAACCCCATAAGGACCTCATTGTATAACCTCACAAGAGTGACACATTAACCCCATAAGTACCTCATTGTATAACCTCACAAGAGTGACACATTAACCCCAAGGACCTTACCGTAGCACCTCCTTCATTAACCCTCGCCAGCCCGCCTATGACAAACACACAGACCAGTCTGACGTCATCAGACATTGGACCCAGGCGGATACTCAACTTTTTTTCTTTTTTTTTTTGGGTAAGATTTTTACGGCACTTGCAAATCAATAAGGTCATATAAGTGCCGATGATTAGAGATGTTGCAAGAGAGTAACAAAAAACAAACAAAAAAAAGGAGGAGAGATAAAGACGATACATATGTTTGATAGGAAAGTAGAAGAAGAAAACCACACCAGAGCACCCGACAATCATCCAAATCTAGGTTCTGAGCAGAGAGAATTTTGTGATTCAAGGTTAGCATAATACTGAACTGTAGTATCTTAAAGATACTATAACTCCTATTTCTATCGCTCTCCTGCCTGAGGCGTCGGTGGCCTAGTGGTTAGGCTACCGGACTCGTAATCGTGAGATTGCGAGTTCGGGGATTCGAGCCTCAGCTCGGTCCGACGTTGTGTCCTTGGGAAAGACATTTTACACGAACTTCCCACTTGTCTCGGTCCTATCGGAGACGGACGTTAAACTAGGAGGTCCCGCCTCTTAAATAACCTAATTGTGTTGATAGGGGAGTTAAACCTATACCATTTCAACATTTTACCATTTGTGAGGCAGCGCGGTGGAATCAGGCTCTCGTCAATTTTTGGGCATGTAGAGTTATTGGTATCATCTTAAAGCTTGTTCACTTGTCTTTATTTGGATGAAAAAAAATGTCCATTTATCTTGAATACAAGTCGAGATGTTTGCGAATGAAGGAGGTGGGGGTCACCTGTTTTCATAGGTAAAGTTATGAGAAAATGGCCACCAAAGATTAGTTATTTCCTTAGCTTAAGAGTCCGTGGTAACAGAAAATTTCAATTTGTTGTGCCTTTAATCAAAGTTTTTCAGAACAATCCACACAGAAATTAGTTCTTTGATGGGCATGATAGACGTTGAGCAAAAAAAAAAAAAATTTGATAAAAATTCACAAAGTTTCTTCACTTTGATTATTTTGACGAGAGCCTGATTCCACCACGCTCTCTCACATTTTCTCTCCTACCTCACCATCATGTGTGTGGTGCAGAGAATGACCTCCTTTTGCTTTATCGTTTGTCCTAGGTAAAAAAGATTAAATTATGATATTATGATATCTCGACAGGGTGATATCAGGGGCTCATCAATTTCAAGGGGCATTTGAAGTTGCTAATACTAATGTATTTTTATAACATTCATTTGTCTCTCAAATTGTTCATTTATTGTCTATCTTGAATAGAAGTGAAAGAGGTGGGGGTGGCGCAAGCTTTGGTGACTCCAAAAACATAATCTTGTCCTTGGAAACAGCAAACTAAAATTTTGTGAGCTTTTGAAGAAAGTTTTCCAATGAAATCCACACATGACTGGTTTTGGATTTTTAGTTTTAGTAGATGTTTTACGGCTCTCGCAACTGCATAAGGTTGTATGAGCGCTAGATGATTAGAGGCATTAGAAGCAGGGCCGCGTTAACTAAGTGCGGGGCCCTAGGCTGTCCATGAGCCGCGGGGCCCCTCGATGACGTTGATGCTACTACTACCCCATTGTAACCCCGTACTGATGGAAAACTATACTGTAAAACGTGATTAGATGTAGGTCTACGGGTATCCACCAATAATGTGGATTAAGACGACGACAAGCACATTTATAGATCTATTTCTATTACAAAGTATGAGGGAGCCGAAACCTATCCGTGCTTGTTTGCTTGGTCGTGGATTACTTCATCTAAACACAATCCACAATTGATTTTAAAAACTCATTCCTTATATTTTTCTCCTGTCTTTTTGTTTGATGTCCTCAAAGTCTAGAGATTTTGTCGTTTCAGATTCAATCGTCAAGAGAGCTAGGCCGCTTAGTTTCTCTTGTCCCTTCGTTGAGCGCAGTTTACTTTTCACTCGTTTCAATACGGAAAAGGATCTTTCACCCTCTACGTTGGCGATAGGCATGGTCAGAAAGAGCCTCAGTGCGATCTCTACATTTGGGAAAGCTGTTGTTGCACCACTTTCGCGCAGATCTTGAAGGAGCCAGGGAGGAGAAAGTTTATCCTCAGACTGAAATGCTGAGTTGAGATATCCTGAATACGTCACTAGTTCGTCAGGATATGATGGCTCTAGGTCGTCCTCATATTGCTGCTAAATGTGAGATGCTGTGTCTCGAATGCTTGTGGCAGGCTTCTTGTGAAGATAAAAGAGAATGTCAAAATCTTGAGCCAGAGTCTTGTAGATGTCTCCTCGCTTTTCAAGTTCAGACAAAAGGCAGTCAACGATGACAAGGAAGGTGTTTATTCTATGCTGCTCCCGGTGCGACAAAACAGCTTCAACATCTTTGCGCTTGCGTTTTGCAGTGCGTTTGTATTGGTAGGAAGGCTCTTCGACGAAAGGTGAGGCTGATTGTTCGATTCGCTCGAAATCGTCCCGAAGTCCTGTTAAGAAAGCAGTTAGAGAATCGTACAACGTGTGTACGACTCCCAGGCTGAGTGATGGTTTCTGAAGTGTTTTGTTGGCAGTGTAAAAGCATGCCGGAACTTGTTCCCAAAACACACACAGCACAAACACACACAACAATTCAAACTTTTCCATCTTGTTGTGCAAGGATGACTCCTCATCACGCGTTCGGGGAGATTCTTTCAGGTCACGAGAGACGTCAAGCAGTAATGATATAATCTTTTTGTAGTTGGATTTTAATGCTACTGTTGCATCATGTCGGGCAGACCATCTAGCTCCTGACAATGATTTGGGTGTAGGGCCACCGATACGTTTTACAAACAAGCCCCAACGATGTGTGGAGCTTGAAAGGAAGTTGTACAATGCTTGGACGAATCCGAAAAATGATGCTGCGTCTAGGCAACATTCAGCTGCACAAGCACCAACCAGGTTTAGAGAATGAGCCGAGCAGGGGACAAAGGAAGCCCTGGGATTCATCTCTTTGACACGGGCGTGTACATCACTGAGGCGTCCAGCCATGTAGACACTGAGGCGTCCAGCCATGTAGACACTGAGGCGTCCAGCCATGTTTCTAGCATTATCGTAGCTTTGACCACGGCACTTTCGAAGTTCCAGTTCAAATTTGTTAAAAAATTTTTTGTTTGTTGAAAAACATTTTTAAACGTCGTGTATGCAAGAGCGGGGCCCCCTGAGGCGCGGGGCCCTAGGCTACAGCCTAAACAGCCTTACGGGTAACGCGGCCCTGATTACAAGAGAGTAACAAACATAAAAAAGAAAAAGGGGAGATAAGGACGATAGATGTTTGATTGGAAAGAAGGAGCAAACCACACCAGAGCACCCGCCAACCACCCACAATGGTTTCAATATAACATGTATGTTGATGAGTCATACATAAATCAGACCCCTCAAAAATGCCGAACAGGCGGAAAATTATTGGGTTCAACTTCTTCTTTTTCTTCTTCTTCTTCTTCTTCTTCTTCTTCTTCTTCTTCTTCTTCTTCTTCTT
>NW_004799005.1:9379-10458 GCF_000002075.1 Aplysia californica | reverse complement strand
TGTCTCTCTCTCTCTCTGTCTCTCTGTCTGTCTCTCTCTCTCTCTCTGTCTCTCTCTCTCTCTGTCTCTCTCTCTCTCTCTGTCTCTCTCTCATCCTCCCCTCCTGATCCCCCTCCTCTCATCAATCACTCAGTTCTCTTCTTCTCTCCCCGCCCCTCTTTCCCTCCTCTCTCTTTCAATCTCCAATTATTTCCAAATCACTCTCTTCCCCCCGATCTCCCTTCTGCGTTCATCCATTAGCTAAGTAGACAGACACTCAAACATCCATTTACCCGTCACGAGTCACGAATAGATAGATAAAAAGACACGCGTAAATACAACGACACCGTCACCCCGAAAGAATGACAAAAACGTAGCAACCCCTCCCACCCCCACCCCTTTAAATAAAGCAATAAAAAAAAACCGCGAAACTACGAAACTTAACTGCAACAAAAGCTAAAACCAAAGTTAATTAAACAAAACAAAACAAAAACAACGGCCGCCGCCCAAGAATTATAACGCAGAAAAAGAAAATAGAAAACACCAACAGAAAACAATCACAAACAAAAACAAAATACGCAGAACAATGTCTACGAACATAAGAAGAGAGTAATACAACACAAAAGGAAAATAATTAAAAGAAAAAAAAACCCATGAAAAAAGAAACGGCAGCAAAAGAAAACTGTAGGAAAAAAAAGAAGAAATTTAAAAAGAACCAACAAGTCAAAAGCCAACAACGAGACAACGTCCGCCAAGAACAGACAGATGCACATAAATAACATTTAAAAAGCATACAAAACAAAACAAAAACAACATATATATAAGTACAGAATAATGAAAAAAAAAATCCACCAAAACACCCCCCCCCAAAAAAAAAACCCAACCCAAACAAAACCCAACAACAACAACAATAAAAAAAAACCCCCAAAAACCAAGCGAACAAAAAAACACAACAAAACAAAATATATTTAAAAAACAAAAACAAGATCTTGGAAACAGGACAATTCATAAAAGGAAATAAAACTAAAACTTCAAAAACTAAAAACCAAAACCAAGAGCCAAGAAAACAGAGAAAACCAAACAGGAGCCGGTGGTATGGG
>NW_004799005.1:6289-7594 GCF_000002075.1 Aplysia californica | reverse complement strand
GACTAGAACGTAATCGTCTGGTGGAATGGGATACAGTATCGAATACAACTAAATGAGGTAAGCTGTATTTTGCCTCTAGGCTATTATTTTTCGACTCCATTTTTTGGGATCATTTGAGCTTTATTTGTGCTGGTGTTTTTAGGCTACTTAAAAAAATATAAGATTTCTACAATGCTACAAGCGCAGTCCCAGCCAGTCTACAGATAGTCTCGTTCATTTGTTTGGTAAAGTCCTATGAGCTCACGGGACTCCAGTTGATTGTCTTTTCACAGGGCTAGTTTTACTTTACAAAGTCTGAATGGTTGAAATATCTAACGATACAAAGAACGAGTGATTATCCAGTTTGAAAAGCAGCAATTTACATACGAATTTACATCTTTCTTCAAAGACTAATTTTGTAAGAAATATAATAAAAATCGATTCACATTATTTTGATTCATCATTCAAACAAACAAAAACCACATTGAGTATAGATACCATGATAAATATAATTAACATCATCATTATCATCATCATCATCATCATCATCATCATCATCATCATCATCATCATCATCATCATCATCAAGACGAGATTTTGCTAAGGACAGCCGCTGTTCCCCGATCCTCCGAGACCCCCTCCCCTCCCCCACACACACAAAGAGAAAAAAAAAAGAAGCAAAAACGCCCTCTGTGGAGCCGAGTCAAGCAGTCCATGTAAACATGACGTGTGGATTTCCTCACACAATTTTCACAGGATTATTCCATCTATCTGCTGCCCCGAGGAACAAATTTGCATAAATTCTCTTACACTTTCCCAGTTTTCTCATGTTCTCGGATTCCTCTCCGGCCACGAATCTTTCCGTTTTTTTCCCACTTTGTTCACACTTGAGTTTGAAAAAAAAAATTAAATTAAAAAAAAAAAGCAAAAAAACAACCCCTGATGCATCTGAGTGGGTGGTCGTCTTCAATTTATTTTAAATTTAAAATTTTTTTTTTTTACATCTAATCTATCGTCAGTAATTCTCTCTTCTTTCTTTTTCTATTGTGTTATTCTCTAGAGACTCCTCTAATCTTCTGCATCGGTATGACCTAATTGAGTTGCTAGTGCCGAGAACTCTTACAAGGAATAAAAAGAAATTAAAAACGGGGGTTGGATTGTGAGAGAAATATATATAGAGAGAAACGAGGAAGGGGGAAGAGAGAAAGAGAGCGGAGAAAGAACAAGAGAGCAAAGGGCACAGAGAGCGAGAGAGAGAGAGAGAGAGAGAGAGAGAGAGAGAGAGAGAGAGAGAGAGAGAAAGAGAGAGAGAGACAGACAGACAGT
>NW_004799005.1:0-3652 GCF_000002075.1 Aplysia californica | reverse complement strand
CAGAGAGAGAGAGAGAGAGAGAGAGAGAGAGAGAGAGAGAGAGAGAGCGAAAGAGGGAAAGGGGAGAACATTTTTCCCCGCTACACTTTTCTTTCTTGGCTCAAGTTTAGTGATTGATGGTGGGCATCCTGGTGAACAGGGCATTACGTCACAGTGAACGACCTATCATTATGATACAAATCTATGGAAATAAACGACGAGTTAGGGGGGAGCAAAATCCGGATAATCCATCCGGATAACCGGATAATTCTCAATGAAACATTATCCGAATTCAGACTCTCTTTCCTGACCCGTTAGCCGAAGTGGGTGCACCCATTTGTTGAAGTTAGCCTAACCCGTTTGTCGAAGTGGTTCTAACCCATTCGCATGAAGCGGTTCATTTCATATCATTTGCACGAAGAGGTGCAGTAACATAATATCCGGATTTTGCTAAACCAACTCATTGCCCAGCCCCACCACGAATGCCTCTGCTGACAGCCCTGGCGTCAGTGGCTGGTGTAGTGGGTAGGCACTTTGCTGTCTAACGCAAGAGGCTCCAGTTCTTTTGTAAGTGTTTTACGGCGCTCGCAACTTCATAAGGTCATATGAGCGCGCAGGACACATTAGATATTTTCAGTTGGTAGGAAATTTTGAATTTTTCGCGGGTGGCGGCAGAAACCTACTCTTATCGATTTTAGATCACCAAGGGATCTTTAACGTGCGCACTTGCACACGGGAACTCCGAGATTTTTCACCCTTGTCCGAGAAAGCTAGGTGTAGATCTTTCCTACCAGGAGATCAGGAGTGTGGCAGAAAGACAGCAGTAAGAAGGGGCCAAGGAGTAGCAGAAGAAAGGCTGCAGAAAGAGTCAGGAGCCCAGAGGAGGGGGCAAATGAGGTGAGCGGGTGGGGGCAGAAAGAGGAGACGAAAGCAGACGACAGAGCAAGAGAGAAGGAAAGAAGGTGAAAGGAGACAATTTTAGAGAAGAAAACTTTTCGGTCGCTACCCCGATTCGAACCCGGGACCTTTGAATGGGAGGCGAACACCTTAACATCTTGGCCACGAGAGCCCCCCACACTCGAGTTCGATTCCCATATAGGGAGGAAAGTTTTTATCCAAGTTTCTCGGTCTTTCAGCTGGTATTCTGTATCCCTCTCAGCCAAGATTGACTTAGATAGACAGGGTCGAAAGTCCGTCTCCCAGTTGGTCTTAATAAGATAAGATAAGACAAGATAAGATAGTACTTCATTATCCCAGAGGGAAATTTTTCTTGGCTGTACAGGACCGTAAAAACACAATGACATGCAGGTAAACTTAAAAAAAAAAATTATTATATATTATTCATTAAAATTCAATATGAAAAGAGAAGTAAAGCTGACAAAATGTACATTTCACATCAGATGCATCATTCAACCACATGCAGGAATTTAAGCATAAGACCTTTGGAGTTATATAGATACATACTCTAAAGAGCAATACAAATCTATATTATTCTGGCTATAACCTTAATAGTATCATTGGGGACGTAGAAACGTAATTCTGCAAACAGCGGTGATAGTATAATAATATTATATTACGTGTCCAACCTAGTTTAACCAAATCTCTCTCATGGCACCCAATAAAGATCGCTCTCTTCCTCTTCCATCTTTCTTTCTTTCTGTCTTTTTGTCTTACATTTTGTCTTTCTTTCATTCTCTTTTATATTGCCTGTTTCTTTCCTCCATTTATTCTCTTTTTTTTCTTTTCTTTCCCTTGTCTTTCTCTCAATTATTATCCTTTCTGGCTTTTCTTTGCGCTTTTTCTTCTTTTTTTCTATCTTACTTTGTCTCATTGTGTTTCTTTGTTTCTTTCTCTGTTTCTTTCTTTGTTTCTTTCTTTGTTTCTTTCTCTGTTTCTTTCTTTGTTTCTTTCTTTGTTTCTTTCTTTGTTTCTTTCTTTGTTTCTTTCTTTGTTTCTTTGTTTGTTTTTTTGTTTGTGTCTGTCTGTCTGTCTGTCTGCCTGCCTGCCTGCCTGCCTGCCTGCCTGCCTGTCTGTCTGTCTGTCTGTCTGTCTGTCTGTCTGTCTGTCTGTCTGTCTGTCTGTCTTTCTTTCTTTCTTTCGTTCGTTCTTCTTTTTCAGTCACTCATTCATTCATTCATTTATTCATTCCTTCTTTCTTCCCTTCTTTCCTTCTCACACATGTTTATCCAGAGCGCCACCGACCATCAAGGAAACCAAAACAAACGCGGGGCCCAAACTCTGAGAGGTGGGAGATCAAAGAGAAATCAATATTGTACCGGTCACGGGCCGGGCACACTTCGGTTCCTCTTCCTCAACATTTTCCCTTACTAAGCCTCAATAAATGTATGTATTAGTGGGAGGGGGGAGGGGTTTGGGGGGAGGGGTTCTGATGGTATAAAGTAAGCACTCGAAAGTTTCGGGCTGGTTGGAAAGAAGGAGAATGAGAAGAAGGAGAAGGAAGGAAGAAAAAAGAACAAAAGAACGTAGAAAGGAAGGAAGAAAGAAAGGAAGAAAGAAAAAGATAGATAGAAAGAAAGAAAGAAAGAAAGAAAGAAGAAGAAAAAGAACAAGAACAAGAAGAGCAAGAACAAGAAGAAGAGTTCCGGAATTTTTAAAAATATTCACACACTAAAACGTCCGGAAAATTTATTTAAAAAATAAAATTGGGATCCACTGATATTTTATGGAATCAATGGCACGCATCAAAGAAATCAAATGAAATAAACTCTTAGTTTTTGGCCAATCAGTTCATCTCACTAAACCAAAAGTGGAAGAGCCCGCGATCTGTGAATGTGGACACGACCAAGAGGGTGCCAACCATATTATCCTTCAGCACTGCCCGCGCTACGCCACCCTTCGTACACAGACGTGGCAGAATGTGACACCCCTTGACAGAAAGCTCTAGAGTCTATGGCAGTGTCTCAGATTTGAAGCGGACTGCACAGTTTGCGCGCGACTTCGGACTGACTGTCTAGCTGCTGTCATCGAGAACAAGGAAGAAGAAGAAAAAAGTGAAGAAAGTGAAGAAGAAAAAGAAAGTGAAGAAGAAAAAGAAAGTGAAGAAGGAGAAGAAAGTTCCTCTGACGCACAGCTACCTCTCTGTTGTTTATAACTCATAACTAAATAGTGTACAAAAACCCCGCCTGGCACATCCATCTTCTTTGTGATAGAATTGTATGTTTATTGCAAGATCATTCATTTTTTTTTCCTTCTCTATTTGGTGCTTATCTTAGGCAAAAATAGGTTAATTGAGAGCGTAGTTATATAAAGGAAATTTGTGATGCTGAAAATTGGACGCCAAAATTGGCTCCGTTTAAAGGTGGGATTATAGCTATCTCTATACGACGAGAGTGCAAACATGTTTCGGTGTGCAAACTTAACCCCTTTCAATAAAAGGTCTTTTTGAATTGCCTGGATAGCAAAGATGTGGGAAATGGTGCTTTGTCACGATGTGACGTGAACGTCAATGATTATGACGTCAAAAAGGTTGTGTTTGTTTGTTTGTTTGTTTGTTTGTTTGCTTGTTCGGGTAAAGAGAAGCACATCGACAAAATAGCAGTTATTTAGTGCTGGGGTAAAGGTAATCGCCAGACGTATAGATAGATAGATAGATAGATAGATAGATAGATAGATAGATAGATAGATAGATAGATAGAAAGATAGATAGATAGAT
>NW_004799004.1:40987-42591 GCF_000002075.1 Aplysia californica | reverse complement strand
TTGTAAAGCACAAATTCCCGCTCAACAGCAAGCTCTATGCGCTTTACAATCTATACTATTACCTGAACTGACCTGGTAGCTTTCTTAAACAATCTCAACTTCCTGGGAAGTATACTGCGCAAGCTGCCATATTTTATTGGCACTAAAATACTAAAATATTGACAAAATATTTGGCTGTCTATGGCCGGATACCCCATTCTCACCTTGGTAAAGTTAAGAAAATCCGTGTAAAGTGCCTTTCACAAAGTTGATCTTAGGGCTCGAACTCCCGAACCCATAACCTCACGATTACGAGTCTGGTAGACAACCAACTAATAATGATAATAATAAAAATCATGATCATGAAGAAACAAAACTGAAAATGCTGCAGGCCGCTGTAAGTGGTAAATTGGAGGCTAAGGACAAAGACAAAAAAGTCAAAAGAAAGGCGAGAAAAAATAGCTGTGTCCTAGTAGATAGAAAACTATCTACCCCATTTGGAGCTAGACAAAGCTGTGTGTTATCACCAGCACTTTTTGGAATTGTGATTGATTTTATAACGAGGCAGAGCAAAAACATTGAAACAGGTATTTGGTGGACAGATGGCACGTGCCAATTAAACACCACAGTATACGAAAAGTAATAAAAACAAATATATTAGCAAAAACTGCGGAAAAGGTTGGCTTTATAATAAATGCATAAAACCCCCCAGAAGTACTGCGATTATCACTATAAACGACACCGACCACTCTTTATGGAGAATGCGTTGCAGAAATTGGCAAATTCAAGTATCTTGGCAACATTATCTCCCAAAGTGCAGCTGCCTTGACGACGTCCATCAAAGTACTTAAAATGCATGGATCGCTTATGTAAGATTAAAAACCGTATGGAAGTAACAAAATAACTCCATTGAAAACGTTGTTTAAAATATAATGATAGCAATGTCTTGACCTTATTGACGTATGGCTCTAAGATATGAAAAACATACAAAACAATTCAACGAAAGTTCAATGGTTTCCATTACAATGTTTACGAAGAATTTTGATTATGAAATTGAAGGAATTTATTACAAATACTGAAGTGTTGGAAAGAGCTGAAATTGAAAATATGAAAATGATCTTAAAAAAGTAGAAGACGGAAATATTTAGGACATCTAAGAATGCCAAAGTAAAGATTGCCCTGTCAAACATAGTATGGAGACCAAATGGGAAAATAAAAAGAGGGGGACCAACTGGAAGCTAGAGTGGCACAATAAGGGAGGAGGCAATCACCCAGGGCCTGGTTGTGCCGAGCTTGGAGAACCTGGCCAGGGATGGACAAATGTGTCGTCGACTGCTCTCCGACTTATGCACCTGACCGCTTCGGGAGAGAGTAAGTAAGTAAGTAAATAAGTGAGTAAGTAAGTGAGTAAGTGAACAATTAATAATGATAATAATACATTATTATAGTTCGGTCAAAAATTAGTGGCGCAACTTATTGCCAAATATCTCCTTAGCTATCGAACATGAACTCTCCAGCTTTTGAACAGTGCCTTGTATCAATTTGTCTTTACAGATCAATATTTTTGTAAACACCTGTTAGCTGCATTCTTGGAAATTCCTTAATAAATACTAATAAAAAATCCG
>NW_004799004.1:39135-40149 GCF_000002075.1 Aplysia californica | reverse complement strand
CTACTACTACTACTACTACTAATGATAATAATAATTATAAAAGCTATAACAACAACATTACTTACTGTAATAATAGTAATAATAATAATACAAATAATAATAACAACAACAACAACAACAATAATAATAATAATAATAATAACAATAATCTTACTACTAATGGAGCTAAGGCCAAATTTTGCGAACAGTATATTCTCAGAAACTACCAAATGAAAATATTATGAAACTTTGCCAGTACACATAACTTGAAACGTAGTGTTGCACTTTTGTATTTTCATTAAGATCAAATGTGTAAGAAGAAAACCCATTTTAAATTAAATTCAGTCCTTTTGTAGCGATCGCCATCATTTGCTTCGACATTGTATTCACTGCGGAGTGCCGACTGCACCGAAGGATATTTTGTGTCAGTTGTACATTAAGTAAGTTTACTCTACAAGTTGAAAGTGATTTAAAACATGGGTCTCTACATCTTTTTTCCCCCTCCTTATACAAGAGGATGTCGGTAAAAGGATGTGACCCTCTGCAAAAAGAACAAAAATGCAATAGTTGAGTTTATACATCATATTTCCACTCCTTAAACCACGAGGAGATTGGTCTTATAGATGTAACTCAATAGAATGACTAAACACAAAATGAGAATAGACATCTGCTTTCCTCTTGAAAAGAAAAAGAATGGTGATCTGAACATATAACATACATAGAAGCGGAACCAATAAATTGTCAAAAAGATATTATTAATCCGAATACAGGAAAAAGAGGCTAAAACAGCACCTGGACATGGATGGCTGGTGCCTTTATAAATAAATCATTGATGGTCAGGTCAGGAAATTCCCGGTTTCGATCTCACGCCTTTGACCGTCTTCTCACAGCGGGTTTGGAGCGCTCATAGAAAAAGAAGGAAGAGGAGGAGGAGGAGGAGGAAGAATAGGTGTAGAAGAAGAAGAAGAAGAAGAAGAAGAAGAAGAAGAAGAAGAAGAAGAAGAAGAAGAAGAAGAAGAAGAAGAAGAAGAAGAA
>NW_004799004.1:32631-36748 GCF_000002075.1 Aplysia californica | reverse complement strand
TGAGAGATGATGATGATGATGATGATGATGATGATGATGATGATGATGATGATGATGATGATGATGATGATGGTGATGATGATAATGATGATGATGATGATGATGATGATGCGAGTCAAAGCGTTATGAACTATTTTCTCAAATTGGGCTTTTTCAAGGGGGTGGGAACCAAAATAAATCTATTATTCGAAAAATTTTAAGATATCTAAATAATTATTGGTATGCTGTTAGATGATTCATTATTCTAGTGGATGAGGTATTGAGTTGTTTTTGTAAAATCTTGAATGAATGATTTGATTATAACTGCAAAACCACGTAAAATAATATTCTGAAATCATTTTATGACCGTGCGGTATATTTTTTAAAAAGGCATACGTTTTATGCATTTCAAATATGGCAGCTGTTACCATGGCAACCCAAATAAATTTTCAAAATGTTACTTTGTTACCTGATTCCCCTTCATTTATATTCTGATGCCACCTCACAAGTAAACTGAGCTTCAGATTCAGAAAAGAATTTTTTAACTTCCCCCTCATCATGGCTTTAAAAAGTTAAGTGTTGCAAGGAGTGGTACGTCTATACAAGTATCTTTACATTGCTTTTTGAAGTCCGACAAGAGGAAACAACATTGATTTTCAGATTGTTTTAATGATTTACAGACTGGTGCAATCGTGCATTTATAAACCCACTGAAGACGCGCGTTTTGGTTATTCGACGTTTTTTTTGTTGTTGTTGTTTTGGGGTTTAGTCTTTTTGTGGTATTTTTTTTGCATTTGTTTTTGTTGTTTTTTAAAGTATTTTACGGCGCTCGCAAGAGCATAAAGTCATATGACAGCAAAGCATTTTGGTAGAAATGTATATTGAATATTGCCCGGGTGGCGGCAGAAGCCTAATCGTATCGATTTTGGGCCACCAAGGGATCTTAAACATGCACAACTTGCTCACAGGACCTCCGAGACTTTTCCCCCTTTTCCAAGAGGGCTAGGTGTTAGATCCTACCTACCCTTAGATCAGGAATTTGGCTGAAAACAGCAGCAGTAAGAGGGAGCTAAGGAGTAGCAGTAGAAAGACTGCAGAGTCAGGAGCCCAAAGGAGGGGGGCAAAAGGGGGGGGGGGTGAAGACGAAAGCAGGCGACAGAACATGGTTAGAGAGTAGAGAGTAGGAAAGGTGGTGAAAGGAGAAACTTATATATAGAAGAAAATGTTCCGTCGTTGTCAGGTTTCGATTCCAGGACCTATAGAATGAAAGGCAAACACCTTAACCTCTAGGCCACGAGAGAATGGCTTGGAAAAAAAGCATAATAATTAACTTCATTATGCATGCATATTTTCTAATCCTGTTTTCTTTATCTAAAACTTTAAAGTTCAGACAAAACATGCATACTATTAAATGTGATGAGTTCTGACGGTTTGGTCCCATTTCATAGTTGGGATTTCGGTGCAATTCACTTTCTTTTGAAGTCAATTTCAAATGAATTCGATATTTAAGAAGTATTGGAAATATTAACTGCTGTCTGAGGCAATATACTGAGATATTTGCAATCGAATATTTGACTAATATCTCCACAGCCACAGCCACATTTTTCAAAATTGCTTAAAACACATTTATAAGCATACTTTGAAGATCCTTTGAATCTTGGACAAAAAAGTCATCAAAGAGACAAAACATGCAAACAAAAGTTTGAATTATTTTTAAACACAAAACATTTTTTCCTGTTTCTGGTATTAAGCTCAATTACCCTGTGAAACCGTTGAAACTAGTAAAAAATGTGTCCATTCATGTTTTTGAAGAATGTGTAATGGTTCGAAAACGTTGCCCTTGGTCAGTTGGTCGGACATAGTTAAAAATACTTAATTATTGGAGATAGGCAAATTCTAGAGACGAAATAAAGAATAAAGAGTGAAATTGTCTTTTTCTTATGAGCTTATCATATTATGCTAGAGATGTATTAGTAGTGTCCAACAAATACTTGATAGCAGTCGTTTTTGTTGTAGGCATAGGTATTTTACGCTCCCATTGACACTATTTAGATAAATTAGGATGTAAGCAAGTTTAACCCTGTGTGTCAAGGCCAACATGAGCTGAGAGTGATACTGGATATAAAACCTATTCATACGGGAATGAATCTCGTGTCTTCTGCGTGCAACGTCAAGGCGCCTAACCGCTACCACCACAGACACCGGCATACACCAGCTGTAAATGTTATTATTATTAGCACACCCACATTATGATCCAAGCATTTTCACTCTTATTAGCAGGTAGGCCTACATTGTACAAATCAGAAGTCTCCTAATTTTGGATGGCTGCCACTGAAATACGGTGTCTTTTCCAGTTTGAGGGGAAACCAGAAGGGAATAGGGGAGGGGAAGGAGGTTCGCACATTTCAACTTTTAATTGAGATAAATGAAACGCCGGAATGCATTTTTACCTTCCAGACCCACCCCAATACTGAAGTCACGTGCGAGACAGTGAAGGGGTCAATCTGCATCTTAAAGAAATGAAAACACGATCACTTTCTGTTTTCTTTAGAAAAGAAAATAAACGATTTCCACGCCTACAAGATTTATACAAACGTCGATTGTGTAGTCCACTGGCCGTGTAACTGGTTCCTTAAAAAACATTTTAAGATACAAAAACAAATAGAAAAATAAATACCCGATCAAAATTGATTTTAAAAAATGTTAACGTCTAGCTAATCTATAGTAATAAGAATTTTATGTTCATCCATGTCCTAGGGTAGGCTTCTTGTTGAGGCCCCACAAACTGACGTGGCAAAACTCGATCTAAAACACGAAGTGCGAGTTCCACGGTAATGTGTCTGTTCTCATACACTGGGAAAATGTAAACGTGGAATCCACTTATCTCAAGTAAGTCTCACCAATCCTACAAATTACAAATTTGTAGATGTGTATTGCCCCGACGTACCCGTATTTTCTCTCTCTCTCTCTCTCTCTCTCTCTCTCTCTCTCTTCTCTCTCTCACTCTCTCTCTCACTGGCTCTCACTGTCTCTCTTGCCATCTCTCTCTCTCTATCTCTCTCACACAATCATAAATACACACACACATACATACACACACACACACGCACACACACACACACACACACACACACGCACACATGCACACACAAACACACACATGCACACACACATGCACGCACACACACATTCACGCACAGACACTAACACATGTACATGACAATCACTAATTGGATAAAAACAATATAAAGAGAAAATACAAAAATGAAAAGAAATATAACAAAAAGAACAAAAACAAAAACAACAACAAGTACTTCGTTACACAATGCAATACAATGCAAAGCAAAGCAATACAATACAATGCAATACAATACAACGGAGAAAGTAACACATACTGCACCTTTCAACTTTTAACACAATGACCTAATTACGTCATGTTGACCTCGCTCAAGTTCAGGGTTTCAGAGGTGGGGCTAGAGATACAAATAGTAAGGCATTGGACCAATCGCACATCGCTGTGAGCACTCCAGTGAATTGCTCCAAAGCTATCATTATAAGGGCATTGAATTGTGTAGGCTATCGTGAACTGGTCTGAGATCGTGTTATTTTTAAACTGCCTCTATGGGCTTTGTTTGGCTGGTGCACATTGAGACTGTGCCGACTTATTAATATTTTTGAACTAAGAAACTCGGTCAAAACGTCATCTATGTATGTATGCATTACACACGAACATTCTCTCACTCTTCCATTACATATTACGTGCCTGAGAACAGTCATGTTCTTTTGCAGTCAGCACAAGAGCTCCTTACTTATCCTCCTCGTTACCCGGGCTCGTACCATACATCAATTCACCTATTCAAAGGGAATCCTGTTATCAAACCTGTGTCATGTCTTCACGCACTCCGCCCTGCTGTAATGGTGACCTCACCTACGGTAAAACGAATTGCAAGCATGAATAGTTCAAGTCGTTGACCCAGATTTCTTTTGGAAGCAATCCAGCTGGCCAACGAAGTGAGACTTGATCAAAAGAGGACATAGGTAGTAATTTGCATGTTTATTTGCTTGTAGTGGTTTTGTTGATGGTGAAGAAGAAGAAGTAGAAGAAGAAGAAGAAGAAGAAGAAGAAGAAGAAGAAGAA
>NW_004799004.1:30366-31738 GCF_000002075.1 Aplysia californica | reverse complement strand
AGGAGGAGGGGGAGGAGGAGGAGGAGGAGGAGGAATACAGCTTAACTATTGATGCGAGACCTGATCAAATGAGTTCCGTTGTATGTTTTTTTTTCTGATGGCGGATATAGTAATGATGATGATGATGGTATTTTGTTTGTTTCGTTAATGGGCCTGACGGACTCCACGAAGAAATCTTCGAGCGAGAGCGAGACTCTTTTTTGGTTCCATTGCCAATATGCTTAGCAGCACCTCCATTCGTCCAAATAACTCCATTCGAATTGCCAAAAAGTCGGCTGCAGAGCTTCCCCATTGGTTGTGGCTGTCTTCGTTGAGAACTGTACTCCCCATCGTGAAGGGGACAGTTTGCCACTTTGAGTACCTGATGATGATGATGATGATGATGAAGAGGAGGAGGAGGAAGAGGAGGACGAGGACGAGGAGGACGAGGTGGAGGAGGAGGAGAAGGAGTAGTACTAAGACGACGATGACGAGAAGTAGGACAGAAGAAAGAGAAGGAAGCAGAGGAATATGTTACTAACAGGTATAGGAACAACGTATCTGCAAGATTCTGTCCTGTGTGGCTTGAGATGTTGATGAATGTCAAAAAGCCCTCCTCGGGCTGGTGATCTACCATATTGACACAGCGTAAAACAATGGTAAAACTGATCAGAATGCGTAACATCAGGAGTAGAATCTACGGGCTTTTGACTCCGGCAGGGCCACAACTTTGGAACTGTTATTTGAATGGGTTGCCAGGTATCTGGTGACTTTAGAGGCCATAGGTGCTTGATTTGGAACCCACTGCTACTGATTCAACTCAATTTTAGAAGAAAAAAATTAGGCCTAGAGAGAGGTCAAACAAAATGTCACAGCACTTTCTGAACTAGGCCTGGGACTAAAAACCCAGTTGGATTCTGGCATGGGATAGCTTAAGACTATTCTCGTTGTGGCCTCCCTGACTGGCCTTGTTGCAGCTTGATCAAAACGGAAAAAAACGAAAAATGTGGCCTTGTTGTTTCTAGCCTGTTTGTGGCCTATTTTTTTGAGTGGCCCCAAGGCAATTGCCTTATTTGCCTAATGGTTAATCCGGCACTGTATGTTAGGCATCGTGCTGAAGTCATACGCTGGTCAAAATAATGAAATCCGAAAAATTGGCATTTGTAGATCTCTTTGAAATTTTTTTTTCGAATTATTTTTTGGGCTCAAAACCTTTTACATTCATTCAAAACTCTGTTATGTTTGGATTTTCTGAGAAAACCTTGATTAAAGGCACTTTAAAAAAAAAGAAGTAAATTTGCAGTTTCCAAGGACTCTTAAGCTTTGGAAGTCACCAAACTTTGGCGATCATCAATCAAATACATGATTACTGGATGATTGTGAAACAAAAAAA
>NW_004799004.1:17077-30266 GCF_000002075.1 Aplysia californica | reverse complement strand
TGCAGTTTCCAAGGACTCTTAAGCTTTGGAAGTCACCAAACTTTGGCGATCATCAATCAAATACATGATTACTGGATGATTGTGAAACAAAGAAATACCCCCCCCCCCCAACACTTACCTTTCAAATGCTGGAAACCTATAAGGCGGTATGAGCTGTTATACGTTTCTGGCTGTTCTCATTGTTGTAGGAACTGACCCCAAGCTATACGTTTCTGACTACTTGTCAAAACAGAAACACTGAATTACGACATGGTTTGGCCAGATGTTTCTGAGGCACAATTTGCAACTGTATTACAGCATGTTCCTTGTTGAATGCCTGCCAGGATGACGCTGAAGGCAAGGCAAAAAAAAGCATTCCTTAAAAAAACCATCGGGTTGCGTGACTCGGCGACTGGCTATGTCTTCAATGTGTTGACATATTTTGGTGCCAACACATCGTACGATCCGGAACTGGACACTGGTACACAGTAAGCTGTGAAAGTGTTTACGACTGTTGGAAACTGAAGCAGTCAGGCTTCCTTATTATTGCTGACCGCTACCTTTGGAACTCTTTACGGGGGAAGCTGAACAATTATACAGGGACGCTAAATGTCAGTCAACGTGAGTTCCCTGATGACATAAAGAATTTGAACCTGCAACACCTTGACACGAGATATTACAAACATGCAGACAATAATATTCTCCTAGTGACGTGGAAGGATAAAAAAAATCCAAAAAGCTTAAGTTGTAGTGACAAATGGAAATTTTGGTCAAGTCACGCGTACAGAAGGACTGAGCACTGTGCACTATGGTCATCCATAGGTACAATATGCCAATGAATGGATACGATAAGGCAGACCAAATGCTGTCCTATTTATAGTACCCACAACTGCAAGACCAGGAGGTGGTGGAGAAAACTGTTCCACGGGATGTGGGAATTGTGCCAGGTCAACACCCACTCCCTGCACACCCTGAATCGGCCCAACACCGAAAAGCAGTGGCCCTACCGTGCTTCTAGGACTCACTGGTAGAGCAGTTGACTTCGCTGGTGGCCAGACCTGAGCAAGTACAAAATGTCCCAGCTGAAAAGCTAAAAAACCCAGTAGTCAACGATGTTCAGCGCTTCCAAGGCAATAAACACCTTGTCGACTTTTTTTTTTGGTGGTTGGGGGGGGGGGGGGGTAAGTGTTTTAAAGCGCTCGCAACTGCATAAGCTCATATGAGCGCGCCTGACCCATGGAACATTTTCAGTTGGCGGCCAAAGCCTACTCTTATCGATTCTAGACCACCAAGGGATCTTTAACGCGCGCAATTTGCACACGGGACTTCCGAGAATTTTCGCCCCTGTCAGAGGATAGGTGTAGATTTTTCCTACCATATTATTATCAGAGGTGTGGCTGAAAGACACAGCAGTAAGAAGGAGCCAAGGAGTAACAGTAGAAAGGCTGCAGAAAGAGTAAGGAGCCCAGAGGAGGGAGCAAAGGTGGTGACGGAGTGGGGACAGAAAGAGGAGACGAAAGTAGACGACAGAACATGGTTAGAGAGCAGGAAATAATGTGAACGGAGAACATTTTAGAAAATACATTGTCCCTCGATATCCGGATCCGAACACACAACCAATTGGATGAGAGGCGAACACCTTAACCCGACCAAGAGCTTAGAGTGTGCTATATTTAATGAAGTTTTAGGCCAGTTAAGAAGCAATTATGGCTTGTGTACAGTGTGTGTGTGTGTGTGTGTGTGTGTGTGTGTGTGTGTGTGTGTGTGTGTGTGTGTGTATGTGTGTATGTGTGTGTGTGTGTGTGTGTGTGCCTATGCTCTGTGTGTGTGGAGATCATACAAACAAAGGAACAAGTATCTTTGTTTTGTATCAGTGAGTTGGGTTAGTTTAAATTGGAATACTATTTATGTTTCAATTCAACACGGAATAGTACAAAATACTAAATGGAAATTCGTTTTAGTTACATTGTTGCGTAAAGATAAATACATTGTCAAGATAGTGGGACCACATCAACCAACATATCTTTTTGCCAATCGCTGTGGATGGAAAGTAAAAGAGTTGTATTTGGTAACTGCAAGCTCACCCTTTTTACGATCCATTGAGATCAATAACCCTTTCGGAGTCAAAGTGATGAGCAACTACAGTACTGGCAGTTCGCCTTTGACACTAGACATTCCTGTACAAGGCATCCCCCAAAAAACCTCCTATCTATCTATATCTTTCTTATTATTTCACCTCTCATCCTTATCTCTCACAAAAGACAACTTTCAATATTTAAATAGCTTGGTAGTTACCGCAGTCTATGCTTGATTCTCTGTGATGTAAATTAAACCAGTGTGTGTAAATAAAATGCCAGTTGTACAGAGACTGAAAGACTTCCTGGTCTGCTTTTGTGTATTTACATAAGACAGTGTTTCTCTCAACACAGCTAAACCAGCTTCAAGGATCGAGCAAAAGTGCGACTTCTCCATGAAAGGGTTAACCAAATGAGTGTTGCTTGCCAAACACGGTATCTCCAGGGCCATCTCCGTGCCCCACTTTGAATACATCAGCTCACCAACAAACTAGATCTACGCTGCAAGCAAGGACGACTCAATTATTGCAACATGCATGTCCACAGAAAGACTCGTGGACTCATTCTCTCTCTCTCTCTCTCTCTCTCTCTCTCTCTCTCTCTCTCTCTCTCTCTCTCTCACACACACACACACACACATACACACACACACACACACACACACACACACACACACACACACACACACACACACACACACACACACACAAATAGTAATAAACAATAGCGGTAGAATATATAATAATAACGAGCACTTCTATAGCGGATATCCCCGCTTAATAGCAAACTCTCTATGCTCTTTACAATTTATATCCTGTAAATCCTAGGACACTCAGAAGTATTCTCGGCTTCTTGGGGAAAATACAGCGCAAACTGCCGAAAAAGCTCTCCTGCTCTGACAAACTGACTGGAAGGTTAACTCTTTGTCGCCTGGTATCCTTTCCCACAAGGGGTAAGTGAGCAAACTTCTTGTAAAATGCCTATCTCAAGGACACGACGCGGGTCCTATATGTAATCACTAAGTCATCGTGTTAAAGCCTCACATTACCTACTCATGCAGCATACCAATTCAAAGCTGAATAGATTCTGCATCATCTTACACATCAATAATTCATACACCCGTCACTCAAAATTGACCTTAAAAAATCAGGCATGGTAAAATTGTGCGAAATCAAAGAAACGTAAAAGTGTCCTAGCGCGTGTATTGAGGAGCATCAATTTTGATAGAATGGATATTCATCATATATCCAATGAATGGCAAATTTTGTATTGCAATAAACAATATTCTATTTTGATGTTTTGTCACGATAGTTTCAAACAAAACCAAAAACAGAGCGATCACTAATACCATGAAAAACGTAAAATATTAAAAGTGCTCATTATTATTTTGCTTCGGAGCCATTATTTTTGTGTAGTGCACAAACCTTTTGGGCAGTGGCGTCGCGTGAGTTGCAGACAAGGTGGTGCATAATTGGAAAGTGAGCAAATGGGCAATAGGCTTAATAGCTAGATCTATTATTAAGATTTCTAGAGAAAATCAATTAAAATCTGCAGGATATTCCGTAATCTACATCTATCTATATTTACAACTGTCTCCAGCAGGGGCGGCTAGTCCATAGAGCACGGTCGTGCACTGTCGCCCAAACATTTTTATGCGCACAACACCCACAAAGAGTCAATAAAAGAACCTTTACCTTCCACCATCCAATCAGTTTTCCGTACTAGTTACTCGCCAGAGCTTATTCGTTCATTACAACATCTACAACTCTACCACATCTACTATACCATATCAAGTTCTTGTGCTTCACCCAAGTAAAATATAGCATATTCAGTGGTGTAATCTATGTCGGAAAATGCTCTATGGGCCGAGCCAAACAACGATGACGTTTTGACCGAGTTTTTTAGTTCATAAATATTAATAGGGCGGCACAATCTCAGTGTGCACCAGCCGAACAAAGCCCATAGAGGCAGTCTAAAAATAGCACGATCTCAGACCAGTTCACGCTAACCTACACAATTCAATGCCCGTATTATGATAGCTTTGGAGCAATCCACCGGAGTGCACACAGTGATGTGTGATTGGTCCATTGCCTTGCCATTTATATCTGTAGCCCCACCTCTGTAACCCTGAACTTGAGCGAGGTTAACGTGACGTAATTAGATCACTGTGTTAACAGTTGGAATTGTGTAAGGTGAAAGTTGTATTTCTCGAGTGTTTATTCCAATGCAGGATCAATGATGTTGATTGCAAATAAAATCAGTTCACCAAACAAAGTAACAAGAAGAGAGGGAAAGAATTAGGCCCTCACCAACCCAAAGATACCAAAATAATACTACCAACAGAAAGTGGAGTGGCTTACAGCCCGCGTTAGCAAATACTCATTGTGCATATACTCATACGAACTAGTGAGAACAAGCACGCATTGTGTAAGGTTATCGGGTGTATTTTGCTCTGTGAAACTCACGAGCTCGCCCTTGGCGGTCATGAAAAGGGTGATTTGTCGGGGAACAGAACTAATTTCCGCTAGGCCTAACGCTATGCAGGCTCTTCGACATTTTTTTGCCCACTCTACAAAATGCATCGGCGTTCTCAGACGTGTTTGTCACTGGAATATTCCATGGCCGTCTGAAACAAAATGGAATTTACAGTCTCGACAAATTAACACAGTCTTCATTTGGAAAGGAGAGATCCAGCTTTGTCTTGCAGAAATCCAGTCGTAGCAGTGGGACGATAATTCCTTCCACGATGGTATCCTGAATGTATTAAAGAGCAAAACATTTCTCTTCTTTTTGCACTTTTTCAACTAAGTGTTCACGCACGTTGACGCTGTTTTTAGAATCCTGTAACTCAGAAGTACAACACGCATATCAACCTAATAAGCTCTACACACGTTTAAAGTAGCCGTCGAAGAAATTAGAAGCAGTATACGTGTTCTATCAACAAAACAGACCAGAGAAATCACGCTTCCAAGGGACGCAGACTATACAACACCAACGAAATTGCTGCAAAGCAGGCCTGTGACATAATAGTTTATCAAATTGTTGACAGTTTCTTGAAGCAAAATAAATTCATTTCACTGTCAATCTTCGTCTCCTCCAAATTCCAGGACTACCAAAAGTCGTTTCCAACAGTTCTTTAGGGATCGTTTACAGAAATATTACTGTTTTGCATAAAATCAAGTTACAAACAGAATTATAAGAATTATAAGTATTACATTGCAATGAAATACATATCAAAGTCGTTCTATCCAGGGCCTTTATTCAACTCTGAAGGACTGCAAACTCGACACAACATTAGAGAAGTATGCAACATTCTGGATATCGCACTGACGTTTATGTCGATCCACAAGGATATCATTGACAGCATGCCCGACTTCGTCAACAGACTAATGGACACTTTTGCTGCAGCAAAAGAACGAAAGGAAAACTTCTTCTTCCAATAGATTTTCTCATAACATGTAGGATGAAGAAAACATCTTATTTTCTGTTCCCTTGACTATCTCCAACCTGCTTTAACCTAATTGTGCACGCCCACTTTTAATACCCACGAGCCGCCCCTGGTCTCTAGATGAAACCGCATAAAAGTTGCAATAAAGTAAAACAATACTAACAACTCACTATGCTCACAGTCTGAGAAGATTTAAAGATTTCTAATCAATTAGTGCAGCACCAGGACTTGCTACACAATAGAGGGAGACAACAGTTTCGATACCCATTCTTCACTGAGTTACCGTAGACTCTACTAGCGTTGTAGATAGGCTTGCGGAAACTTGGATCAAATTTTTAGCTTGCACCAAATTGGTGCTGCGAAGAGGAGTTTCAAGCACTTTTCTTCTTGTGCGGGAAGAATGATGCCTAGATTTTTCTACAGTGACAAAAATAACTTTGGTGCAAACATTTTGCTTGCTCCTAGCAGACGCTAGGCCTACCGCAATCGGTGCGACGAGCATAAACCATCCTCGCTGTCTGTCTCTTCACTGGCGCAGCCAGCGGGTGACGGATCGCAAGGCTGTACATTTTAGTGGGCTAGGCCTAATGTAGATATATACTAGAGCACTGACTGGTTTAGAACTATTAGTAAAAAAAAAAAGGGGGGGGGAGGGAGGGCCAGGGTTAGGTGGAGCGCTTGCACCAGTTGCACCAGTGGCTGCTTTTGGGCATCAATTAAATTTTGGACATAATCATCTGTCATTTCATCCCAAATTTTTACAGAGAGTTGCGAACATAGGGTCTGAGTTGGGAGCAAAGTCATGCTTCTTCAGCTGCTGTTTCATGGTACTTCAGTCTTTACATACTTGTAGGGGCTATTTACTGGTGACCACTCCAGCGTTGATAAGATTTTGTTTTCCAAGAATACTCTAGTGGCATTGGCCCTGTGAGAAAGTTATTTGCTATGCATGGGGATGTCTACCTGAATGAAACCATGGCTAAAGTTAGGGTAAGACACAACGTTCCAGCACTTGCCCAGTGTCGTCCACTAAACCAAGCCATCCAGTAATTCTCACAAGGGTGGTTCTGTTTATTCCTCCCCAGACCATCCAAAACCATGGCAGTTTAGTGGCCTCGGTTTCTCACAGACAGATGATTATGTCCAAAATCTAACTAACACAGTCAATGTACAAAAAAAGTGTTCGTCCTCGACACGAAACCATTAGCTCGAAAACAAAAACAAAATTAATACTAATGAGCGCATGTTATGTTTAGTCCCGGTTTTGCGTGGTATTCGTAACTGGTCTGTTCGAAAATATCATGATAAGATGATCTTCATTGCGTGACAATAATATTCTCTTTTCATTTGATATCTAACTCGTGCCCATTCATTCAATGTTGACGCACTTCAATATACGCGCTAACACACTTATGCGTTTCTCTGATTTCGCACAATTTTGTCAAGCCTGATTTTGTAAGGTCAATTTTAAGTGTCCATATTTCGGGTGTCTCTTAACATATTGATGTGTCAAATGATGCAGAATTTATTCAGCTTTAAATTGGTATGCTGAATGAGCGGGTAGGGCAAGCCTATAGCGGGATGATTTGTTGATTACATTCTCAAGTTTCTTTTGGACGCCACTATATATTATAATATACTCACGGGAAAAAAGTTTGCATAGAAATACAATGTACTTACAAACCAATTTTCTGAAGAGAATCCAATCCTTTTCTAGACAAAACATACATCAAGGAAGAAATCATAAGGATAGAAAATATTCATTGGAGTGTTTATTTTTGCACAAAAATATACGTCACAAGCATAGATGGCTGACTGACACTTTTGACACATGGAAAAGATACGTTATTGAATAAACTCATGTTAGACTCTTTAGCTCAGTTCTTTCTGCTCTTGCTCAAGTTCATCTAACTTGCGCGGCTGGTCAGTTCTCCCTGAGATTATTCTTCATTCAGGGGCATTGGAATTAAATGCTGCAGTGATTCTGGACGCAATCTATTCTGGAGATGAAAACGGTGGATGTATCAGTCTTGATTCTGCGTTGTGATCCGAGGCCTACCACTTCCTGGTTGATCATTCGTCGTTCCAGACACCCAGACATGTATTTGCCCACAAACGCCTAATGTTGTTTCTGTGGATATTGAGCCTTTGAGCCCCATCTCGCTGTGTACTTCAAGCCTGAAGCATTTCTAACTCTCACCTTCTTTCATTTTCAGAAAGTCGTGGCACGTTTTAAAAGCAAAAATATTGCTGTATACGAGACGAATAGGAAGTAAATCGTAGACTCAAATTCTGGACACGTGTACAAATAGTCGAATAGTCGCGTTATAAAGCAGTTGGATGAATTCAAAGCCATAGAGTTTTAGCTCTTGACAAACATCGATTTTTTTGCTATAACTCATGTAACTTACGTTAACACCTTACGTCAGCCTCCACGCAAATTTGGCGACTGCTGACTTTCAATTAATTAAGTTGTATGGCTATTTAAAGTGTGCAAACTCTATTTTTTTCTTTGAGTATATAATATAATATTTTGTACCATACTTGGAGCTGTTTTAGCATTGCACTTCCGGTAAAATATATCCTTATATTTCACACGTGAAATATAGCCTAGGCTGGCTAAGCTGATATCTCACACGTGAAATATAAGAATTTGCATAAATTACTCCGCTCACTAGATCTAGGCCTATATTCGCCTTCTACTTCTATCCCTCTGTGTAGGATAAGCAAAGTAGGAATAGCCTAGATAATAGATAACTTTAAAAACTTCGCTGCAAAATGCGCTCACCATGGGCAACCAAACACTATAGTCTCCCAGTCCCTTATGGTCGAGTATAGGACGTTTGGAAATTTCTTTTTCCGTCCAGACATTTGTAGCAGCTCACCAGATAAACACAATGGGTGGACAGTAAATCGAAAATTTTTTAAATTAGATATCTATCATCAAAATGATAGATCTACTACACAACTAAATAAATAGCACCACTTAGATCTTGATCTAGACTCTAGGTCAACGCCTATAGATTCTCTATTAGCTTGGACAAATGAAATGATCATGAAAGACAAACAAAGTTTTGAAATTTTGTAATCACTTCATCAAACATTAAAAAACCCACTGTTTAGATCACTTGCATTGCCTTTCGAATTTTCGTTTACATTAATTCTATCACGACATATTATACTAAATGATCAATTATATATATGAAAGAAGATTAAACTTTAGAATAATATGTAATTGATAAATATGATATTCGTCAATATACAAGTATAACACTCTTGGATAATTACTATTTAAAAAAATAATAAAAGTTACTTCCCTTGTTATTCTGATATTCTTACCTCCGCTTAAGAAATCCAGAATATCGGAAATCGATAGACAAAAACTAGATGTCTAACTACATATTTAGAATTACCACATTAGTATCCAAGTAACTTGACAACTTTTGTTGTTAAAAAGCCTTTTTTTTTCATCTTTGACCACTCTAATGCAATGAACAATGCGTTAGATCTAGATCTAGACTCTAGAGAATAACTCTTTGCCTTTGGTTTGTTTTGGTTACGAAGTTTGAAATCAAAATCAAAGTCATCTCTATTCTAACAACAACATGCCATATTAATGCAGTTTCTTTCAACTTTTTAATCATACGTCTTCTGATTACTTTGTTTATATTTACGTTATGATAGTTTGGTTTGGGGTTTGTTTCGCGGGGGGAGACATACGGATAGCACAACTTGTAAATTAGTGTGGCTAAAAGTAAAGGAAAACAATCCAGACTTTTCCCAATTCTCAATCTGACTTCGACGGGCATGAAAATGTTGTTTTCATGTGAGACTCTAGAATGGATCCTCTTGTCCAATTGACGGGTCATTTGAACTTTGTTGGTACGAATGTATTTCGCCAGCTGATATCAGTATGGTATAAAAAATTTATTACACTCGTTGTGGTGTTAGACCATGATTTATCCTACTTGTGAAATTGCCAGTTGTAATCACTCGTTGAAACTCGTGATTATAACCTGGCAATTTTACTCGTAGGATAAATCATGATCTTGCACCACAACTCATGTAATGATTTATTTATATACAGTTTGCGAAAAACGCAGTGGCTACGTTCACGACTACGACGTCCTGACTGCAGTTTGCAGGGGCTGTTGAAGCTACGTTCATGGCACCAAAGTTTCGTTTAGGGGCAGCGTCCACTGCCGTTTTAAGTCAGCCGGTTTTAGTAAGTGACAACAGTGACGCATATTTAATATCTTGGCAAGCTTCAAGTGTTCCATCCCACGAGATGAAGGAAAACGAAACGCCCTTACAGAATTAAAGTCCGGATATGGGATATGGAAAATTGGATACGGCACATGGGAAACCAGAGGTGAGAGGTGGGAAACAGAAGGTGGGATTCGAAAGATGGGACAGGTCATAAAATGTGTAAAATAATGACTGTATTGCACCGGGTCAGCCTGGAAACCGACGCAGAGAGAAAAATGACTGGAATCAATTATTCTTATTATAATAACAACCCTCCCCCACCCCCTCCCTCTCTCTCTCTCTCTCTCTCTCTCTCTCTCTCTCTCTCTCTCTCTCTCTCTCTCACACACACACACACACACACATACACACACTCACTGCCCGCAGAAAAAATGCACGCTTTCAACTTGAGAGCGCTGGAACATTTGTTTACATTCGTATATCAAGGGCCTTCACGCGCTAACACAAGTTCGCGCCCAAGTCTCGCCCGGACACGAGACAGGACAACTGAAACATCTTGGTAGGCGTATACATAGTTGTCATAATATACATTGTATATCCTAATACGTTTTTGCGTAATTCAGAGTTCGTCGTTTTCCCTTACACTGGCGAGCTCTGAGCCAGAGCTCAGTGTTAAGGGAAAACGCAAAACAAAATAGTAAATATTAGGGACAGAGTTTTGTAAAGCTTCAAATGTTGTCGCCAAAACACCAATAATCACGTGCAGGGCACATCAAAACGTCCGTATAGGCGAGTTTTTACGGAATCCATAATGGCAGCCTTGACCACTTTCTCGTGCACAGGAGTGGACTGCAATTCACCATTCTGTAACCTCTCTCACTGCCATACAAAAAGCCACAATAACTACGGTTCAGACAGTCCATGAGACAGACAACCGTGAGGCAATTTAAAAAAATGCCAAGGTAGACTGATGCTGAACGCAATACTGCAATCAGACGATTGGAAGTAGGGCTGACTCAACAAGCCAAGGCAAGGCACTTTGGCTTGTCTAGACAGACCATTTCTGCGTTATGGGCACGATACAACAACATTCAAAGTGATAATGAAAGGCCTAGGCCAGGTCAACCCAGGGAAACTACTGCTGCCCAGGATCGTTACATCCATATGTGCTACCATCAAGATTAAACCACAAATAGCAACGTCTACAGCTACTCAAATCTTTGGACATGGAAGCATTTCTGAACAGACAGTCTGCAGTTGTCTCAGGGAGGCAGGACTCTTTGCTCGAAGACCAGTTCGACGTAACGTGCTGACCGCACACGTGGCAGAACGTCTCCAGTAGTGCCAGCACAGAGTAACCCGCGACAGGAACATGTACAGGGATGAGATCCTGCAGCCTGTTGTTCCATACCTGAACGCTAATTATGGCATTTTGCAGCAGGACAACACTTGTCCGCATGTTGCATGGGTATGTGAGGACTTCCTGCGTGCCAACAACACGCATTCTTACTCTACCATGGCCTGCCCGCTCACCGGATTTGTCTTCAATCGAACACTTATGGGACAAGCTGGATCGATGGATGTGGTAGAGGAATCCGCCACCTCAGACACTACCTACCAGAACTCCTTGTGGCACTCCAGCATCAGAGGCAGACCATCCCGCAACATGTTATGGCCAACTTGATTGCATTCATGAGTTCTCGATGCCGAGCAGGGATCAAAGTAAATGGTGCTCAGATCAGGCACTGACTTTTCGTGCATCCCATTCTGTTCACAAGCTTGTGCAGGACATTTGGGTTGTTTACCAGGGCTAACGTTTTAAACGTGTGTACAGTTATCATTTGCCAGAACATTGTCTTTGTTATTCTTTTTTACATGTTCGCTTTATTAAAAATTTTGTTTTGAAGGTGAGTGTCAGATTTCTTGTTTTGAAGACTATACGAAAAAGAGCGCCTTTCATCCGCTTACTTTCTGAGTTGTAGGGTCCTTATTTAACTAATTGCGTAAATTTACTCCGAAAACAGTCAGTATTTTGCTCTTTTCTAAACAGGTTCGCTCTTCCACTAAGCAAAATCACGCAACAAGATAGAAAAACAGCACGCGAGGTGTCTGTGTATTGTAGTGTCGGGGCCTAATGATGGGCATAACGGCTAGAACATCCCCCCCCTCACTCCCCACCCAAACTCTTTCCCTACGTACGTAAGCTAACATAACAAAATAATTTTTCTTAACGAAATAATTTTTTGAAACCGTTAGGACTGCTTCAGGGCATACTGCATCCAGTTGCAGGTAATGAACACTGAAAACTCAGTCATTGTTATCACCGCTTACAAAGATAGTAACTTAATACCCATTCGAATGTCTTTAGGGCTGAGGCAAAGATGAACCAGCTCCCAAGGACAAAGAAAAACAAAGAAAAACAAAGAAAAACAAAAGTACAGGCAAGCTGCGGATTTCATGCGCTCGTAACAAACTTACAAGATATGTAGCCGGGTACCCATTCCCACCTAGGTGACGTGAAGAAAATTCAAGTAAAGTGTCTTCTTTCCCATGTACACACCATCGGTTGCAAGTCCGAGAACCTCGTCCCAAGGCCACTGACAGTATAAATACAGTTTCAATAGCGTTGGGGTGAAATAGCATAGTATTTCAGGTAACGTTGTCAAGATCAAATCCAAATTGTTTTAGAAATTCCTGTAGGTTTTGCTCATTCTTTCCATAAGTTATAAAAAGTTGTTAAGTGACTCAGCAAGGCTTTTTTTGTTTTGCTCTATACGACTTACACATTAGGGCAAACTGTGATTTAGATTTCATCGTGTCTTCTGGAATCTCACCACTGTCCTAGATACAATGTGGGTGGTTGGTGGGTGCCCTGGTGTGGTCTGCTCCACTTTTTTTCATCTGATATATTTATTTGTTCTTATCTCTCCTCTCCATTTTTATGTTACTCTCCAGTAGCACCTCACTCTTCAATACTTTCAAGACCTAATTGTATGACATGTGCCGTGGACTCAAACTGGACATTAGATAGATTGTATGCATGTTGTAATATAAGTATCCAATCATTCCAGTTTGACAATTATCTCACCTGGAATGTAATTTGTAATTCCTGCTGTTTTACAGTGTCTCCAAAAATTATAAAGAAGTAAAAATAATATAGTGACGTGATCTAAAGTCTTCTCCATATTTGTGACACAGTTGTATATTTTTAACTTTCCAGTCCGATTTATGCATTCTATCAAGGGAACTAATTCGTATTAATATTTTGCTTCTTCTTGTTTGTTTCCCATTGGTCGAACAACACCTTGGTAATATGGGACGAATGTGCATGAGGGAAATCTCCTCCCCCCCCCATTTTCCTTCCCTCACCCCCTCATTTTACTCTCTCTCTCTCTCTCTCTCTCTCTCTCTCTCTTCGGTGACATGGTGGTTAGGCTTTCGGACGCGCAACAGTTTGACATCTGCCATGGGTCCGACG
>NW_004799004.1:4972-16302 GCF_000002075.1 Aplysia californica | reverse complement strand
GGGGGGGGGCTACACCTGAAGGCTATGTCGTTTATAAGTGGATCACATTTTTACCAAATTTCAGACACATTAAATTTGAGAAAAGATTCGTTTCCGTGGCTACGGCGTCCATGTTGGATTTTATTGACCTGTCTTACGTAATGAATATCGAACTTATCTGTCATTGGCAAATAATTGTTTTTATGTTGTTCGTTTGTATGTTCTTTTGCATGCATGTCAGCAAACATTAGATCTACAGATTTGTTTATTGAATTTTTCCTAAACGAATTAAACATTTATTTTTTATGAATATTTTTCCAGAGGTAGATCTAGATCTAGTCTTCAAGTTTGCAAAAAAAAAAAATCCGTGAAAATCTACACTCCAGACACCACCAACAAATATCTATTTAATATATCAAAAATTCAACCAAGAAATTGTTCATCTTCTCTTTATTCTGTGAAAATTTCATGAAGATTATAAAAAAATGGTTGAGTTATTCAAATAAGTATAATAATATTATTATAGAAAAACCACGTTTTGAGAAAACGGGCGACAATGAAAAATAAAAGATTGACTTATGAGGAAATGGTATTGACAAACATGCCTGGTATGGCAGGAAAAAAGCTTTAGGGGGTTCTAATGCTATAAAATAGTTGTAAGAGAGGTTAAGAAGCCAAACATGCCTACAATTCAAAATTCCTAATTTTGTACCGAAGATGTCAACAGTGCGAGTTTGCGGACTGGAAAAAGTGCGCGCGAGCGAGCGAGCCTCCTAAATGTAGTGTTGACACATAGAAGAAAATTACGTATTCATATTCAGTGTTCTATTCTCTTTCTAAAAAGGATTTTTTTTACACTAAGGGCAATTAATTAATAATCCTCTGGGAAAATAACAACAGGGTCGTTGGTTAGATCGTCGAGCTCGGCGAATTTGGTCACGAAGATTTTCGGAGGGTAGGGTTATTCACACGAAAACGCGTAGCCAAGGAGACTCGGAAATAACCAAGGTTTTTCAACCACATTTCTATGTCAATAATTAAAGTCTAATTCCTAACTCCCCAAGCCCAAATCTGTCTATTTGCAAAGCCCAAACTGAAAAATTACGCACAAATTAGTAGATCTAGTTGCTAAAGAAAACAGTGACGACACATTGAGCACTTTTAAAACATGAAATAAAAACTTGAAGGTATTATATCAATGGTGGAGTGATGAAACCTCGTAACCCTAGAAAGGAAAATTTTAAAGGATAGACGAAAAACTGATTTACTCTTGAATAAAATGATCTATAAGAACCAAAATTGGTACAGATAAATGAAAAACATTAGAAATGTGTTTAGTGCATAAAAATAACTTTTCTACTGGTTATATTTTATAATTTTGCCGTGTGATGCGAGGTTTCATTACAATTTGTGATGTCGAGATAAAACCTCGTAGTCAGCGGCGGGAGGGTTGCATGGTTTCATCAGGACAGAGTTTGAGGTTTGAGAGTTTTCTCACAGCACATTTGGATGCAGTATGCGTCTGTAGTTTGGAACGTCACAAACTGATAAAGATTTCTTCGAGACCAATTATTTCGGAGTTCGGTTCCCGGCCAACTGGAGTTCAATAAATGTGTGTTACCTGCAGAATTTGGGTTTGAATCCTCAAACGAATTGGGGATTAGTGCAGTTTGTTTCAATATCATTTGCCAAGATCAGATCTGGTTACTTCCATTTGAATAAAAAGCACAAATGAATAATATATCTCTGGAATATGGTATCTTATTTCACTACAGATGGTTTTCACAAGAGACGTTGAATCGTATTGAACAGAAATAAATGTTAATGGTGTAAATTGTCATAAAGTGATGATGTATTTTGGCATTAACGGATTTAAACTCCTGTAGATGATTGTACGTTAAAACGTTCTGTGTAGAGCGGTGTGGTAGGATGGACATCATGTTTCTGTGTCCTGCCTTCGGAACGTCAACCCATCCATCACTGCAACTTAAACTGGATGTTCATGTCTGGGGTGTAAGACAAATGGAAAAATAACGCGAAAGAAGAGAAATGAAAGATCTCGTCTGGGTGAATCACAGAGGAGGTGGTACCCTTTAAAAAAAAAATAAAAAAATCACACATTCTTTTCCCACAAACAACACTTGCCCCCACAGTTGAAATATTGCTGTCTCAAGTGAAGCACAGAAATCTGAGTGAAATTTGAGATTGACTTTTGAGATAATAAACTCCAAAATGAAATATAATTTAAAATGCAACATTAGATTAACAAAACGCTTGTACTGCAAAATGCATACATGCTATAACAGCAGCGAGATTTCCTGATCGAAAGTAGGATCGTTTTGTTAGTCTTTAGATAATCTTTAAAATGAAATGTCAAACAGGCTTCTAGGTTTATCAGATCAGGAGAAATAATCAGGGAACGTGATACAAAAATTACCAGAACCGAGTTACGCAGGCAGGGCGGCGGGCATCTCTATCGTCACACGGAGTGGTCGACTGACACTGATTTATTACCTTCGCGCGGGAGGTTAGACCGGGACTCTCTCACAAACTCAAGGACCACCAGAGAGCTTCACTTTCAGCGGGATTTCACTTCCTTCTGGTGATGACGATGTTAAATCGAAAGATATTTTCCTGAAGCCATACTTCCAAACCAAATGAAGCTGTGTCTAACTGAATTTTTAAAGTCTGTTTAATTCTTTAGGAATTAACGAACACATGTATATGTGAGGCAGCGTGGTGAAATCAGGTGCTCCTCAAAATAATGAAATTGAAAAAAGTGGCAATTTCTCGCCAGTTTAGCTATTTCAAACAATTTTTTTTGGCTAAAAAATGTTGATCCTTCCTCCCAGGAACATATTTCTGTGAGTATTTTTACTTAAAAACGTTGATTAAAGACACAAAATGTTAGTTTTCAGTTACCACGGGGTTTCAAGTAATTGAAATAACCTAATATTGGCGGCCATTTTCTCTCTAATTCAACATCTGAAACAAGGCGACCACCACCTCCTTCAAATGTAGATATCTCGACATCTGGGTCATTTTTTCGTCGAACGCCAAACGAATGAACAAGCTTTAAAATGATACAAATAACTTCACACGCCTACAAATAGACGAACGCCTGATTCCAGCGCGTTGTGACACATTGTATTACGTTCCAGTAGCAGCTGAGCAGACTGAACGCTATGATTAGGGCACATTTCGTGCCATGGAACAGAAATCAGAAATGCAAATTTGTATAATCCACAGTATGCATATCATTACCTGTCTTTTTAGATTTAATACCAAGAGAAAAGTATTGAAAATCTATATGACGAACGAAGATAATAAGCTTCTTTTTTCCAGTACCCTTAAACAGCGTGTCTTTAAACGACAAGAATGCACGTTTAAATAGGGAGGGAGACACTGTTCGACGAGCTGGATTGCCTATCCAAACCAAGCAGGATAACCACTCGCAACTCATCTGGTGGCAGCTGGTAGGTACCAGAACAGATTGATCTTGGAAAAACTTTAGAGCCTTAGATCTACATTTGCTCAATAATATTATTGTTTTCTGCCTTAGATCTACATTTGCTCAATAATATTATTGTTTTCTTTTTACTTGTTATAAAAAACGAGCCCCTTTGCATGGCTCGTACTTACATAGAAAGTAAGTAAGAGAGAGAGAGAGAGAGAGAGAGAGAGAGAGAGAGAGAGAGAGAGAGAGAGAGAGAGAGAGAGAGAGAGAGAGAGAGAGAGAAAGACAGAAATATATATATATATATTTATATTATATATATAGATATATAGATAGATGGATAGATAGATAGATAGATAGATAGATAGATAGATAGATAGATAGATAGATAGATAGATAGATAGATAGATAGATAGATAGATAGATAGATAGATAGATAGATGGAGAGAGAGAGAGAGAGAGAGAGAGAGAGAGAGAGAGAGAGAGAGAGAGAGAGAGAGAGAGAGAGAGAGAGAGAGAGAGGGGTGGGGTGGGGGGAGAGCCAGGGAGACAGACAGATATACAGACGACAGACAGACGGATAGACAGGCGGATAGACAGAGAAGGAACGAGAGAGACAAAGAATGGAAGAGACACAGAGAGAGATTCTCATGCTCAGCTCAGCTCAGAGAGAGAGAGAGAGAGCGAGAGCGAGAGCGAGAGAGAGAGAGAGAGAGAGAGAGAGAGAGAGAGAGAGAGAGAGAGAGAGAGAGAGAGAGACGAACACATGTATATGTGAGGCAGCGTGGTGAAATCAGGTGCTCCTCAACATAATGAAATTGAAAAAAGGACATAAAATTGAAAAAAGGACATAAAACTACTTCTACACTCACTTGGTTGACTCTGGTGTGGTTTGCTTCTTCTTTCCTATCAAACATCTATCGTCCTTATCCCCCCTTCTTCTTTTTTATGTTTGTTACTCTCTTGTAACACCCCTAATCTAAGAGAGAGAGAGAGAGAGAGAGAGAGAGTCCCATACTTAGCTCGATCTAAGTAAACTCTTCACAAAAAATATTAGGATCCTCGTACGTCCCCAGCACTGTGCACTAATTTCAAAGCCAAAGGGATTCTAATTATAGCTAAGTCTAATCCCGTGTGATCAAGCCCGGGTCCGGCCATCCAGATGATGGATGGAGACGACCCCACACATCGGTCACTTACTCAGAGTGACTCATATCACTGACTTGTTCAATTGCAGTTTTCAGTGCGAGTCAGCACGATCAACCACGGCTAAATTTTGCCAGTAACAAGTCTTGCATATCAAAACAGTTAAAGCGAGTCACTCAAATGTAGTTTCTAACAAAGTAACTGCTATATTTCCCCCGTGAATAAATCAAGTGATGCAATTTATAACGAGAAAGGGCTACACTTCTTCACAAACAAGTCATCAAATTATAGTTCATAACGAGTCACGGCCTCATTTCGATAGGAGCAAGTCATACTTTGTAATTAACTGCGAGTGAATACCATAATGGCTACATTTGGTAGGTAAACATGATATTTCATGGGAGTTTACAGCGATTCAATACTATTGCTGCCGTGTTAGGAACAAGTCTAACATAGTTCACTGCTCTGAATAGAATGACGGCTACATTTAGGTGGGAACATTGTCGTACATAGCGAGTCAGTCCAATATCGGTTACATTTTGCATGGAACAAGCGTCTTACGTTGTAGTTCAAAGCGAGTCAAACTGATGACAGGCTTGTTTAGGGAGAAATAAATAAGGATAACCATAGCCCTGAAAAGAAGTAAATGAATCTGAATATATCAGATAATTTATACTCCAACCACGTTCTCTGTCACTGGTTTGAACCAACCGATAGCCAATAGCTTAGTTAAGTTTTGTGTCAGCAATGTATTATGATCGTCATCGTTCAACTCCTTATGCACCAGGGTATCTTCTCTCTTAAGGGAATTGAAGTATAGCTTGTTATGCGTGGCGAACAGCGTATTACAACACAAAACGCCTGTTAGGAACCAGTTAGGATAGTACAGTGTAGTAACGCCAGATAAAAATGAAAGGAAACCGGCCTCTGTTGTTCCGTAGCACACAAAAGACAAGATTTCAGTTTTCGTGGGGTGAGAAATTTTATCAGGTGCAAAGTTTTTCGTCCTCGCCGGGGAGTTGGAAGCAGGACATAGAAGGGGATCGCTGGATCTGGGGGAAGTACGTGATGAGGCTTTATATTACTGTGACGTCACGCTAGCTGTAAAAGCCGACCCGGGTAACCCCGAAACGTCGCTAGCTAAAAGGGCTTTGATGAAACAGTGACTGGCCTAGCAAGCCAACGGTGGTTATATCTTGCTACGAAAGAAACGTAGGAGAAAATATGGAAAGATTCAAACGGCAACAGACCTGTGAAATTGGACGGACAGCTAGTTAGAACGACTATCAAGATAGGTACATGGAATGTCAGAGCAGATTTGAGAGAAAACCAACCAGAAGTCGTAAACCTCATGGAGAGTAGGATCATGGGGTTGTCGCAAGGATCTGCACTTTCACCAGTGCCATTCAACGTGTATACATTAGGCATCACATGTAACCGATAAGATGGGCCTGGAAGGAAAATCAGCTTTGTTGATGATGTCAAGATTTATAACCTCCTTGGGATAACGTCTTTGCATTCTCTGCAGGAACACAGAAAAAGGGGTGCAGCTATATGGAGAAAGCTCCTTGTGCCAAATTGGAGCCATGGAGCTTATCAAGAGAAGGTTCTGTGGCCCTTGGCATGGCAATACCCAAATCTGTCTTTCTTACGTCATGGAGAATCCATGTGCTGAGCAAAGAGCGCTAAACACGAATTTCCTCGGAAAAGTACAATCTATTACTGTACACTTTCGTCAATAACGTAGTTATTAAGGACCAATACGAGATGAGGGAGAAAAAAAAAAGGGGGGGGGGGGGCACCTTTGGATGTCATCTAGCACCATCACTGTTTGGAAGTTATTCAGAATGGAGGTATGAGAGCTATACTTGGGTGCACTCGCGACACTTCAGCTGCTGCCATGAGATATCTAATAGATTTTTCGAGTATGAAAGAGCGCCACCAATGTGCTCTAGTTAAGGTCTTTGTAAGAGTGTGATGAAATCCATAATGCACACTAATTATAGAGTAATCTCGTGATTTTTAACGCTGCAGCCTCGGTAGCATAAATTATTCTAAGCTCTGTACATTCAAGCAGGATTTTTTTTTCAACGAGCGAAGAGATAAAATCAGTTTTGGCTTCGACATTCGGGAGGGAAAAATGATCCCCGATGGTCAAAAGCATTTTAAACACATGATGTGCACACTCCTAGCACAATAAGTCAACAGATACTGGGAGATAACGTTGCAAACGTGTAGCAATTTGTGGTGTAGCAGTTATGCGCTTTGCCATGACGTGAGTTTGATTCCTGGGTGGGAAGATTTGTTATCGAGTTTTTTTCAGTCTACCCTCTGGGACGTTGTATCCCTCTCAGCCTGGGTTCACAGAGATCACAGGCAGAGTAAAACCAAATGGTCTGAAAAGTGTCGATGAGGACATAAAATTACTTCTACACTCACTTGGTTGGCTCTGGTGTGGTTTGCTTCTTCTTTCTTATCAAACATCTATCGTCCTTATCCCCCCTTCTTCTTTTTTATGTTTGTTACTCTCTTGTAACACCCCTAATCTTCTGGCACTCACATGATCTTATGCAGTTGGGAGCGCCGTAAAACCTCTTCTAAACTAAAAACTAAACACTCACAAATTGCAAAGTTGAGCGGTCCATCAAGCTGAGATGAAAGTATCCACAACCAAACAACGCCCTCCATCCTTCCTGTTGGAGGTCTCTGCTGCTCAATCAAGGGTTCAGAGGTCACCTCACTACTAGAGCGTATCCAGGAACGTATATATTTATAATCATGTTAACCATTATATAGTTCTTAGAGCAGCAATGTTACTTCCCTGAACTCCAGGTCATAGAATATACGAGGCTCGTGTCTGAATTTGGAAACAGTAGAAGTATACTTAACCTCCGTGAATTCGCTGTAAGAGGTAAGCTTGTTTTTACATTTGAGATTACCAAATGTTCCAATTTGGGAACAGGGGGGGGGGGGGGTGAGAGTGGTCTGGTGTCCCTTTTTGCGGGTGTCATGTTTATCTCATGTCATATTTTAGGACCAATAATTTTTGCATTATTTTCACACAATAGCAGATATCGAATACGATTAGTGTTTATAGCCGAAATGTTGCTTAAGTCCAAAAGCAGAATAGAACTAGGAAGGATTGCACTGCAGCCAGTAAACGTCTCATGTGATAATGCTGCACTTATTCCGAAGAGAGCACATTCTGGAAAGAAAAACTTTCTTACGGGATGTCATTCTTTTTCTGAACGGATGAACGAATTCACTTCTTCGATATTGTTCACCTAGTATCATTGTAACTGTTCAACAGCTTTTCAAGTCATGTTTGAACTTCTTCCTGTTTCTAAGTGGCTAATGTGCGACAGACAAGAACGAACGTCTAAAATTTACAAATGAGATGTTATGAAGTGTCAATTTTTAGTCTAGTTTGCTGGATGCCTTCTGTTGGCAAAGTTGAAGCATAAATGTTTTAAAAACACAATATTATGATGTTATTTGTAATATGCTCATTGCTCGCAATCTTCACTTTCGATTAAAAAAAATTTAACTGAAGCAGAGTGGCGTCAGCTGATGTGTTAATCTCATGATCACCTACAGAGATTCAATCCACTCTTGGGAGTTCGTCACGAAATACTCCTTTAGTTTTCTTTTCCTGAGTAAGTTGATAATGTAAAACCTCATTAACACTGTGTCGCTTGAGTTCACATATCACCAAGGTCAGTTGATAGCACAGACAGACCGACAGAGATGGGGAGAGAGAGAGAGAGAGAGAGAGAGAGAGAGAGAGAGAGAGAGAGAGAGAGAGAGAGAGAGAGAGAGAAAGATAAAAAGAAAGAGGACGAGAGATGGGAGAGAGAAAGAGAAAGAAAGAAAGAGAAAGAGAAAAAACTCAGACAAACAGGCAGACAGACAGAGGTAGACAGGGAGAATGAGTACGCGAGACAGACAGCCAGACAGATAGACAGACAGACAGACATATTGAGCGAGCGAGGTATAGGGGAGAGAGAAAGAAAGAGAGAGAGAGAGAGAGAGAGAGAGAGAGAGAGAGAGAGAGAGAGAGAGAGAGAGAGAGAGAGAGAGAGATAAAGGGGGGTGGGGGTGGGATGGCGAGACAGCAAGCAAAAGAATGCGTGAGAAAGAGGAGGTCGTTTGTTCGTGGTGTATTTTTATTTGCTTTTATACTGTTTGTTTGTTTGTGTATTTTTGTTTTGTTTTTATGATAGCTAAATACCACTGTCAGTTTGCTTTTTGAGTCATCGACAGGGAGTAGAGAGTATGGTCTTGTGACACCCAATTTTATAGCACCCACCCCCTCCTTATTTTAAACACACACACACACACACACACACACACACACACACACACACACACACACACACACACACACACACACACGGACACACACACACACACACAACTTCAGAAACATGATTAGATCTACAGCGAAGACGCCATCCGAGGAAAACGAACTTCCAAGAAAGAACGATCTCAAACTCAAACTTGGAAAAACTGAAAAGCTCTTTACAAAATACTTTTGATAAATAAAAAGATAATTATTTCTAGGATGAAAAAACAAAAACAAAACTTTTTTCTTAGTCAAATACTTTTCATGTTCTTTTCCCTGTAACTTTATTGGCGTACAGATGGAAATTTAATGTTCTTAAAGTGCTTGTTTTCATTCATGCATACTCTTTCAGCGAGACGTCCTTGTTACAGGGCTTGAACGAGCGCTGTCAAAAAATGAGACAACCGTTAGCTTGAAAGATGTGCAAACTTATTGCAATTTAAACTTCATTTTTATGACAGCCAAATTGCGTTTAATCACGAAAGATTTTGAGCGTTGTAATCGGCTCACTAGATTGTATGTGAGCTCAAAGTAAAACCTTGTACGCGTCTTCGTGACGAAAAAACCCCAGCATAAGTAGATCGTTTATCATCGTTGTGCCTATAACTGATCTAAATTCCTACATAAATAATGAAGTACATGTAAAAATAAATAATTGGGCAGAAAACACCACAATGTTAATGTGAAACAAAATTTTAACAAAATATCTCCGGCTCAACTGAAAGGAGGCGTTAGCGAGATGCAATCAGACACAATAATTCTTCTCTGGATCTCCAACTCTCGAAAGGCATTAAAAGCTGGTTTGGTCAATATGTTTTCTTCTAAATAATGACATGATTTTCGCTTTAAATAAACCAATTTGGTGGAAGATGTCTCGGAAAGGCTATCATCTTTTCTTTTTATATTTCGAACCACTTAGGGGCATTTAAGATTTTTTAAACCCAACAACCCCTCCCCCCCCCCCCCAACAAAAACAACAAACTCAAAACATGTCTGTTTTTTTCTTCTTCTGCATCTCTTTGACAACAATTTCTCAACCTAGTCTGTGGAAGAACAAGGTCTAGCTATTCATATAACATAACTACCAAGCATGAGTGTGGCTAAACATGCAAGCTTGACATTGGAAAGTATAGAGATTACAGCGTTCGAAGTCTATAGTAATGTAAACATATTCTGCTGCCCTCATTGAAACTGGAAACACCGTTGTTTTCACGACTGCAGAAACGCTTCAATATCATTACTACTCAAAAACGTTAAGGACCTCCGGGTAATACAAATTCTGAATTCAATAATTGCTCAAACATTAGTATGTTTGGTATAATATGGATACTTTATTCACTCTGTTCAGCTTTACACAGTATGGATGCAACAAAGTTAATGTTTGCGTGTCTATTTCAAAGTGTTGATTGTGGTACCATGACTCTTCAAAATTCACACGCATCGAAATGGAACAATGAGAGACTTAAAAGAGCATGTGGCCAATTAGCATTTGAGCAGTCTGTTCAATGTTGTCTCGTGGATTGAATAAGAGTTCTAATATTTCGGTCTTGTTGGTCGAGCCTTTCTTGTTTAAGAATACGACAGAATTTGTCCTCGTTGTTGTGCTTATCGCAGGTGAAAAGTACACCAGGTCCGTTGGCATTCCCATAGGTCCTGGGTCACGGATAAACGGACTGCTGGTCGTCTAGAGCCGAGTCAGTGTTGATATAATATGCACCTTATGCTATTAGGCACTACCGTGAACGTTACCCTGGATCATCAGCTGTTATCTATGATGTGCAGCGTTTAAAGTTTCGGGGACGCAGTGTCACCAGGACATTATAGGAATCCAGTTGACTTGTGCATCTTAACCATTTAGACCACATCCGCTCTTCCACACTTCTGGTCGTTTCAACTTGATCTATCAGCGCAATAGATGCCAAGTAGTTTACTAATGCATTTTGTCATTTTTCGGTTTGAATCTCACAAACCCCGAACTGGCAACCTCCATCGTTCGATTTATTTTTGGGGAAGGGGGGGGGGGGCATTATGAAAGACCTAAGTACCAAACGAAATATCGGCAATAACTACCCCAAATAGCCAGAAATACTCACCTAGTAATCGGAAGGATTTTTGATTTTTACCGTTATTCAATCGCTCAAAGTCGTGGCTTTGACGCTTGAAAAGGTCTTATTCTAGAATCATCCTACCTTAGAGCTCATGTGTCGCGCACAGAGTAAAAAAAAATATTTCTTTTAATTAACATACTCAAAGAGATCACTAAGTTTCATAAGTCGTGGAAATGACTCTGGAAAAGGCCATCATTTTAAAGTCACCTAACCTTATACCTCAGAGCTTAGATAATAATAGCAAGAAGAAGAAGAAGAAGAAGAAGAAGAAGAAGAAGAAGAAGAAGAAGAAGAA
>NW_004799004.1:2456-3933 GCF_000002075.1 Aplysia californica | reverse complement strand
TAATAATATCAATAATAATAATAATGATAATAATAATAGTAACAATAATAATAATAATTCTGATTACACCAAAGAGCGATGTAGACTATTTACAGTCGGACACCTGACAATAACAGGCTTTTTTTGGTGGTAATGTGCTTTTTTCTTAAAGTAGAAGTCTGGTCCACAGTTCTTTTGCCGGGGATGACACACTGAACAGGCTTTGCTTTTGCCCCGGAAGCAGACGAAAATAATATTCTTCCAGCATCGAACATGATCCACTATGAAGAGCATTAATATAATATAATCTTTGTAGGCATTTCATTTTTCGAGAAATGAGACAGACAATATCAATACCTTTTTAAAAGGGAAAAATAAATAATGAAAGATCAGTTATGTATTTATAGAATAAAGCTAAATAACATGAAATAAATGAAATGAAACAAAAGTTGCTTTAAAAATGATCAAGACCACCCAAACAAGCGCTCTGCCAGACTCATTTGTACAGTAACCCGGTATAGCAATATTATTACTGAACTTTTGCGTGCTCATGACACGTGCAATTCTCATATTTCTTTTCTATGCTTTATATCAATAACTAACCTATTACCATTATTTGGCCTTTTTTTTCTTCCCAATGAACAGTATGAGCAGCAGCAACTGTGCCCTTGAGGGTGTGAGTTCAAGTCGAGGCACGGAGTTTAAGATTGTATTTGTGAGGTGCTGGGTTCGAGTCTTAGCAGAGAAATCAACTCTGTACTGTTTGTTTTGCAACATGAAAGAATGATTAGCGATATCTGTGTCTGTGAGGGTGGGAGTTCAAAGCCAGGCATGGCAGCTAGGCCTGTGTCAAGTGCTGTAAACAATACTTACATGGCTAATAATAGTTGCATACCGGAGGACGAAGCTTCGAATCTAGAAAAGGAACCTGTGACTTTTGTATTGGAAGATGGCTGCACGACCAGGAAAGCCTGTGTGAGTGAAGGCTGGAATCTGGAGGAGGAACCGAAAAGACCAGTGTCGTTTGTCTTGGAAGGCCATTGTATGGCCCGTAAATTTTTTCGAGAGGGTCGGAGTGCAAGTTTAGGCCAGAGGCCAAAGAGGCCTGTGTCGGTTTTACTGGGAGATGGACACAAAGCGAAAATATGTTTACATCGGGGTAGTAGTTATAATGCAGGAAGAGAATCAAGGCCTGTCTCAATACTGCCGGATGACGTACCTTTGTCCAACAAGAACTCAGTGAGGGAGGATAGGGGTTCGAGGCGATCTGCGGAGCCAAGACCTATGTCTTTTGTGTTGGAAGATGGATGCATTTTTCAGCTTCAGTGCAGGTATGTATTGAGACTGTACTGTGTCTGCGCACGGATGCAAGTATTTCTGTGTGTGTTTGTATCCAACAGTTTGTGAGTGCGCGTATGTGTGTGTGTCTGTGTGTTCTGTGTGTGCATGTGTAGTTGTGGTGTGTGTGTGTGTGTGTGTGTGTGTGTGTGTGTGTGTG
>NW_004799004.1:0-1270 GCF_000002075.1 Aplysia californica | reverse complement strand
TATATATCTGTCTATCTACCTATCTATCTATCTATATTTAGTGTAAAGCGCATAGAACTTGCTGTCGAGCGGGAATAAGAGCTATATAAATGTTTTTTCATTATTATTAGATCGACAGCAAGCTCTATGTGCTTTACACTAAATTGATACCCAAGCAGACAAAAGAACACTCTTAACCATTTTCAACTTCCTGACAAGCATACAGTACAAGCAGCTGATAAGTATGGGGGTGGAGGCTACACCCCAAAAGTCTTCATTCGGCTCAAAATTAAAATTTTTAAGTTGGAGGCATTTTTAGCTTCTTCAGCACCTCTTAAAACTGTTTCATTGCATAAGAACCCTCTAAAGCCTTTTTTTCTACCCATGCCGGGCATGTTTGCCAACGCCATTTCCCCAGAAAGTCAATCTTTATTATTATTATTTTTATATCGGCCTTTTTCTCAAAACGGAGTTTTTCTATACTCTACTCTAAAATAAAAAAAGATAACTCTCCACTATTTCTCATCCAATCTTCATGAAATTTTCACAGAATAAAGAAAAGACGCAGTACTAAATATTTTTCTGTTGAATTTTTGACATATTGAATACGTTTTTGTTTGTGGTGTCTGGAGTGTAGATTTTCACGGATTTTTTTGCAAACTTGAAGGTGAACTCAGGAAAAAAATTCATTAAAAACTTTCTAACCAGTTCAGAAAAAAATCAACGAATTATTTTGTTTTTGTAATGTTTGCTAACATGCATGCAAAAACACAATCTATTTTCATAAAAAATAAGTGCGGTAGGAAACCCATCTTTTTTCTCAAATTTGATTGTCGATTTTAAGACTCCTTATTATGCTTGTTATATGTGTGAAATTTGGTAAGATTTGATCCTATAATAAACGAGATAGCCTTCAAGTACCCCCCCCCAAATAAGCACTCAAAAAGTAACAAAGTGACAAAATCTTTCACTGTCTATAGCTTGGTACCCATTCGTACCTGGGTGAACTGAGGAAAATGCGTTGAAAGTGCCTACCCCAAGGATACAACGTTGGGTCTTTGAAGGGATTCGAACCCACGACCGTACGGTTACACGTCTCAGAGACTAACCACTAGGCCACCGATTGGTCGATCTTTCTATTTCTATCTATCTATTCCTCTATTCCATGACCCATCGTCCCCTTTTCTCTCTGTCCCTCTGTCTCTGTGTCTCTGTCTCTCTGTCCTTCTGTCTGGCAGTGTGAATGTCTGTCTCTGTCTGTCTGTCTGTCTGTCTGTCTGTCTGTCTGTCT
>NW_004799003.1:35646-41822 GCF_000002075.1 Aplysia californica | reverse complement strand
AGACAAATTAATACAAGTTATTATGCAAATGATGGAGGATGTTCGATAGTTGAAGTGATAACATGTAAATCGTATTTGACAATACGTTGCGCCACGTTTAGATCGCACTGTTATGGCATCGCGCTGCTTACTTTTAACAAAGAAAAACAAGATGGGCCATTCAGCCAAAAAAGTGTCCTCAGGAAGTATGCTCTTTGCTTCAGATGGCGCTGCAGTCTGTTTTGAAGCTCTCCTTCGTTTTAGTCTAGTAACATTTTGGTTTGATCTTGAAGAAATTGCTTTAAAGCTGTCTTTTGGAAAATAAGTAGATGGCACCAGTCTATAAAAGATTATGAAGAATCGAAGAGAATTGAAAGGCGCATTTTTTCCACAAAAACAAAACAAAAAAAGTTGCGAAATTCGTTTTTCACATTCCGTTATTTGTGGCAACTTTCGCCTGCCATACACTGATCCTGCACTTGCCCGCGAACTTCCTCATTTCTGCGCGCATCGAAACAATGGCAACCGAGGCGACGCGCTTTTCCCTTTCGTCAACCCGCAGCCACCTCCCGAATCGTCAGCCACCCCCCAACCTTTGACACAGGTCAAACTTCCACCTATTTATAGGTAGTTAAATTACCGGAACATGTATTAGGCGAAGTGATTAGCAATGATAGTCGGAATAGAGAGATTGTTTTGGTCTCTCTTTACTCATCTGCACCACACGAATTTAATTGATGTTTTCCCCTGGACTCTGCCTTTACTAAAGTCTCGAATCTAGATCTAGTTGTAATCTAGTTACAGGTTGCAGATTTAATAAATTGCTGACAGAGAGAGAGAGAGAGAGAGAGAGAGAGAGAGAGAGAGAGAGAGAGAGAGAAGGGGGAGGAGTAGATCTTGCAAGAACTTTCGGGCAAAACAAAATGGCGACCCGCGTAGTTCGGCTCGATTCGAAAAGTGAAAGAGCCATAGCATCTTTGTAGACGATCAAATTAGCCTAGTATTGTGCTACAACGTCATTTTTTTCTTTGCTTTTGTTAATTTGATCATCCACACCGATAGAAAATATTTCGAAATTAGGAAAAACAGGTCTTGTTTCCCACTGGGTGAGAATAGCCAACGCTGGCAAGTCTCATCAGGGGTGAAAGGTCAATCGTAGGGTTTTTATTCTCACACCGAGTGAGGATAGCCACTTCCTTACTTAAATGATTAGGTGATTAAACTTGATCTTTTATTGACAATATAAAAGTCAATTTAAGCTTCATTTCGTTAGAAATTAATGTTAGGTTTGCTAACTTCTTAGACTTTGTGTTAAACAACACTTTTAACAAGGCTTGGCCTTTATTGTGATCTCGAAGGTTTAAAAGTAGAAGTAGAAGAGTCTATTACTAGAGTCTAGAGTCTAGATCTAGTCCAATTTATTTAATCTCTTGATTGTACTGGATAACAGAAATCTGCAACATGCCACTAGATTACAACTCTAGATCTAGATCTAGATTCGAGACTTTAGTAAAAGCAGAGTCCAAGGAAAAACTTCAAGAAATTCTCGTGGTGATGAGTAAAGAGAGACCAAAACAATCTCAATAAATAATATATCGCGACTATCACGGCACATCACTTCACCTATACATGTTCCGGTAACTACCTATAAATAGATGGAAGTTTGACCCGTGTCAAAGGTTGGGAGTGGCTGACGATTCGGGGGGTGGCTGCGGGATGACGAAAGGGAAAAGCGCCGAGGCGACGGCAGAGTCAAGCCGGTTTAGTATGGCAAACTGGTAATACATGTAACACAAACGCGCCATTCCCGTGTACAACAATTATTACCTTTTATCTTGTCTTACGGCTATAACTGTAGGCCTATTATAATAGGCTTCGAATTCTTTTAGTGTGCATGGTAAGATTGTACACGTTCAGCTTGCCACCCCCCCCCCCCCCAACTGGTAATGATTGTCCAACCAAAATAGCATAGCGGAAGTAGAGCTAGTATTAGAGTTGCACTTGACGATTTTAAAATGCCATCATATTATTGTGTTTAGAAGCAAGAAGAAAAGGACCTGTATCATCTGTGGAGAGGGGTTTGATGCTAGGCCAGTTACGCTTACATAAAAGGGGTACAAAACCATCAACAGCATCAGTGCAAAATTTGGAGAAGCTGTGTTTGCAAAGTCAGGTGACAATGTCCATAAGACCTGTAGAGATTGCCACACTAACAGACATTATTTTCCATCAAAGGATCCAAAACTTGCAGAGTCACCTCGGAAACGTCGTGCACCAGAACAAGTCAGAGAACCTGGAAAATCCCTTTGTGTTTGTTTTGCGGTCAAAAGGCGAAAAGAGGCAAGAAAGGGAGAAGCGGTCATCCTCTGATTTATGTACAGATAACGCAATTCCAGGACTCAGTTCTGCTTTTTGCAAGAAGAGGGGTGAAACAGACAGATGGTCAAGAGAGGTAACAGGCCAGATAGAGTACACGCAGGATCTTTTTGCTCGTGATGCTGTCTACCACCACGTCTGTTACACACATTTCAGAGAAAGGAAAGGAGTACCTGCTATTTTTGCGAGTGGTGAGCCTGCTGCAAAAAACATGTGCTCTGGGCCTGGGTGACCCTGAATGAACGCTGTTTGGAAGCTTTCCAAGCAGTTGTTGATTATCTGGAAAAGAAAGATATAGAGCAGGTGAATGTCCCAGATCTTGTTAACCTCATGCACAGCAGCAAGTTTTCACCCGAAGACGCAGCCTACTCTCCCAGATACATGAAATAGAAATTACTGGAGCATTATGGTGACGGCATTGTCATTACCGAGAAACTCGACGGGACTCCAGACGTTGTCATATTGAAGGAAACTGCAAGTTACATCCTTGTGAAATTTTACAAGCAGCCCAAGGACGATGATCCCCAGCAGCAAAAAATTCACATCATAAAGACAGCCGCAAGCCTCATCCGGGGTGACATCAAGACAAAGGTATGTTCAAAGGACACCTACCCAGACATTGGTGCAGAAGACCAGCTGTTCTTCCTCCCAGAATCACTCCATGTCCTGATTTCGAATATTTTCAAGGGGAAAGACTTTCCAACAAAAACTGCTGCAATAGGACAAGCCATAATGCAGATTACCCGACCCAATACGTATTTGCAACATTACACATCGGATTAGCTGTCCAAATGCATAAAATGTTTTGGTGGATACCCTCAATCACCTTGGCTTCTGCTCGTCATGCAGGGAGGTGGGTAAGTTTGAGAAGAGCGCAGCTGTGGAATAAAGCACTGACCTCTCGCCACTCTCAGAGGGTGACAATGTCCAGTTTGTGGCAGACAATGCTGACCACAGCACAGCAACAATACGGGGTCACAATATCTTTCCCGGCATGGGCATCATTGCCGTAGCTACACCAAAGCGAGACAAATCCAAGAGAATCCCGAGAAAAGATGTCAAACTCAATACATGTAGCATCATTGTCACAGGACGAATTGGAATCTATTTCTACAAGTATGTTCGTGAACTTCTCTTAACCCTAATACGTGTATTCTCTCTCTGTCTCTCTCTGATACTTCTGTGTAAATTTTGATATTATGAGAACACCTGTTTTATACTACTATTTTGGATCTAACGTCATTCCGGCCAATGGCCACATGGAAAATAACAATGGGAACGAAGGATGTGCATTGCCAGTGTGTGTGTGTGTGTGTGTGTGTGTGTGTGTGTGTGTGTATGTGTGTGTGTGTGTGTGTGTGTGTGTGTGCGTGTGTGTGTGTGTCAGGAGGGAGGACATTACAAGCATTGCTCCCCTCACGCTCTCCCTCTCTCTTTCTGTCTGTCTCTATCGAATAACCGAATAAATTCGGAAATAATCGAATAAATTCGTATAGCCATAAAACGCGTCGCAAATCAAGTTTTCAAGAAAACACTGCTTTCAGACAACTAACTCTACCGTAACCCTCAACTAACCGTAATCAGGGGAGCAAAACCCTCCCATCCCCTCTCCCTCTACTGAAACGAATTTCTTCGATTATTTCCGATTTAATCGATTATTCGATTTTGACCGCGCAATTGAATCATTGCCTTTATTCCGCTAAAAAACATATTTTGCCCCATTATATTTCCCTCGATTATAGCTTGTGAGAAGGGTCATGTATTTCCAGTTTAAAAAACATAAAATGAGCTTTAAAGCAATTAGTTCAAGGTTAGGGCATATCCGGCTAAAATATTACTAGACTAAAACTAGCCTTAAAAGCCAGTTGTAAACATTTTTAAAATCTGTAGAAACCACCCAATTGGATTTTTATGAGTATTTATTTAGGAATTTTCTAGAACATAACCATACAAGTGACGAATTTCTCTATTTGTTTTTGTTTCTGTTTTTGTTGTTGTTTGTTTGTTGTTGTTGTTGTTGCTGTTGTTGCAGTTGTTGTTGTTGGTGGTGGTGGTGGTGGTGGGTTGTTTTGTTTTGTTTTTGTTTTTTTGTGTTTTTGTTTGTTTGTTTGTTTTTTGGGGTTTTTTTGTTTGGGGGGGGGGGGGGGGGTGCATGCGCCTCTAAATTCCAAAAAACCTAAGTGATCCCGATTTTCGTGCATATGCAACAAATGTAAAGAGGTGTTTTCTATACAACCATTCAAATTATATTACAGTCTGGGCGGGGCTCTTTGAGTAAGGCAAGAACGGTAGTTGACAGTTACTTGTTTTTTGTTTTTGTCGTTGTTTTTGTTTTGTTTTGTTATTTGTTTTTTTGTTTATCCTGTTTTCTTTTTTTTTATTGACTGCGTGTGCTGAAAGACTGTTGTTATGAGTCCAGCGATTAGTGGGTGACAGTGTGTTTATTTAAATTGACTAATTGTAATATACAACGTGTACGATTTTTTCATATCTTCAATGTCTTTGAGATCCCACGCATTTCAATTTGCTTTCACTCTTTCATTAATCACTACGATTCGATCGATTGATTTACAATAATCACTCCATCCCCCAAAAAAAACCCCCAAAAAACAACAACAACAACAACAAACAAACAAGCAAACAGACAAAACAAACAGGTTGCCCTAAAACGGGAGAACACCAGAGCTGAGCACTTTCGAAAAAAAAAAACTATCAGAGTCTTGCATTTTTTTATGTCGATATAATTAAACTGACGATTATCAAAACCAATACCATCCGACAATATAAATCCCCTCTGTGTTCTACTGGGCTTTGAGACCAGCACGCATCAATTAGATATTATTATAAAGCCGCATTAGATTTTTGTTATTGAACAAATTTGAAGTTTTCTATAAAAAAAATGCGTTCACTGTCTATTTGTTAAAACACTCTAGCTTTGTGTCAGCCATGGTGATTAAGAGAGGAATGATAATGCTAATACACATTCCTTCTGTCGCCATGTTACAACCCACCACCTGTCTGAGAAATGGCAATTGTTTTGGCACATCCACTGTACCTTTTTAAGGATCAATGAAAGAAAAAAAAATCCTTAAATAATTAGTTTTAAAACAAGACGTAAAAATCTCTCAGATTTGAAAAAAAAAGTTTTATTCTCATGTGGCACAAACACACCACACCTTTCTCTCTTAGTCAATTGACTCAACTGGAAAGTAGTTTTCGTGACACTGATTTTTATGGATATAGTATGGAGTAATTTTGTAGGGGACTGTAACCGTTGGATAGAATGGGCAATCTAATTGCATTGATATACATGTAGTTTTTAAAAAGTGCACGGCTTTGATAGTTGTTTGTTTGTTTGTTTTTTTCGAAAATGCGCGGCTCTTATAGTTTCTCCCTAAAACTACTGAACTATTTCTCCAAAGAAAATGACCGAGGCCGTCTCTTTTATTCTATAAAAATAAATCTCGAAAAAAAAAGAGGACAAGACATGCCTAATGACTACCCAGGACTACGCTGATCAGATTGATCAAGGAAGATGAAAATCCACAAGAAAAGAAATAACATAAAGACACATTATACTTTCAATAGAACTACTTTCATATTCAAGTGGCTCGAAAATGTTTGAATGGGGAGTGGTGGGGTCCTCCCTATGGACCTGCACTTGGTGGTTTGGGGGGGGGGGGGCGGGCGCCCAGTGACATACCCATTAGCGCTTCAAATTTAGCGCTGTTTTGACCCGGGGTTTTGGGTTTGACCTACGCGCTGGGTTTGACCAAACTGTATTTCCACCCCCCCCCCCCCCCCCCCATCACCAGGGGGGG
>NW_004799003.1:29963-35536 GCF_000002075.1 Aplysia californica | reverse complement strand
TCTTCTACAGAAAGTGTGCGGTGTTCAGTTTAATGAGAAATTAATTACTAGCGATTAGATAGACAGCATTCCTTTATATGTGCTGCATCATTAAAATCGAGAAGTCATAGCCTTGCCGACTGGCGTGAACGATCATGGCCCTCCACTTCACTCTGTCTTGCGTTGCAGCGATGGTTTCTGTCGTTCTTGCTGTTCCCAGAGTTGTTGTCAACTTGTCCAGTATCTTTTCTCTCTGTCTGCCGCTGTCTTTCTTTCTATCAAACTTGCCTGTTGTTACAATATTTTTCAATGCTTATTTCCGCATTGTGTGTTCAATGAACGTTGCCTGCCACTTCCGCATATTCGTCATAAGCTGTCCCCTGCAATTTGCTTCAACCAAAAATTCATTTTGTTTTTCTAGCTGCCCATCGGATACACAGCATGCGTCTCATGAACCACAACTCTGTCGCCTCAATAGTTCTTTCTAGCTGTCTACTGATTGTCCATGCTTGGCACCAGTATAATAGGATTGGCTCAATGTAACTTTGCAGCTCTCTTTTTCTTGTTTCCAGTAACAGATTGATTAAAATTCGTTGGCGCATGCAAAAAAAAAACAATCAGAGCAATTCCCCACTTAGATTAGATGCAATTTTTTTATGTAAGTGTTTTACGGGGCTCGCAACTGCATAAGGTCATATGAGTGCGGGGGACACATTAAACTTTTTCAATTGATAGTAAATTTTGAATTTTGTCCACGTGGCGACCGAAGCCTACTCTTATCCATTTTAGACCCCCAAGGGATTTTTAAGGGCCCAACTTGCACACGAGCCCTCTGAGATTTTTCGCCCTTGTCCGAGAAAGCTAGGTGTAGATTGTTCCTACATGAAGACCAGGGGTGTGGCTGAAAGACAGGAGTAAGAAGGAGGCAAGTAGTAGCAGTAGAAAGGCTGCCGAAAGAGTCAGGAGCCCAGAGGAGCGGTCACTCTTTTCCACGATAAGACACATTAAGACACCGTAAGACACGATAAGACAACGATAAGACACCAATAAGGCACGAAAAGACCCGATAGAAAACGAAATGACACGGGAAGACTTGTTCTAAAACAAGAAAAGACATCCATAATAATATTATATAGAGGTAAAGGTGTTCGCCTCTCATTCAATAGGTCACGGGTTCGAATCTGGATAGTGTCTAAAATTATTCTTCTCTAAATTGTCTCACTAAACATCCTTTCCTGCTCTCTGTCGCCTGTTTTCGCCTGCGTTTTCAAAATTTCCTACCAACTGAAAATGTTTAATGTGTCTCGTGCGTTCACATGACTTTATGCAGTTTCGAGCGCCGCAAAATACTTACCCCTCCCCCCCCCCCCCCCAAAAAAAAAAAAAAAAAAAAAATTTAAATCAATCAATAAAATAAAATAAATAAATAAAAAAAATCTATTAACTACAAAGAGTGAGCGAAATTCTTTTGGACTGGGGTCCCATTTTGAGCTTCAATACGCTCCATTTGGATCATGTGACCAGAAGTAGTAAAACTGCTTTGATTGGGTGAGAGTGAGACCAAGTTCGCTCAGTGTAGGCTGCTAATACCAACCACCCCTGACTGGTGGGGCTTGTCGGCCTGCAGTCCAAGAGCTAGACATTGTTGTGGACAATACAGACAACATCAACTGGCGCAGCAACAAACAAAAGTCTATCTTTTTGGACGATGGAGGGGCGTGGACTCCCGGTCCACGGGCAAAACACATCTGATAGTTATTGGAAGGCAGTCGTCAAAAAGAAGGATCAGTTCTGCAAGGAAATTCGTGACGGCAAAAATATAGATAAAAGTTTGTTCCCATTGACCTACAGACCGCCCATTTAATAGTTTTGCATATATTACGCAAAGCACGTACGCAATCACGATTACAGAAAGCCCGTCTCTTGGTTAGAGCATGCTGATGCTCCAAAAACTACATGCTTTGAGCACAAGGTTGCATCCACATGGCCGAGTAATGACTGGCAATTCTGGCAACTATGTCCGTCTGTGCCCAAAGAAAATGTAACTACAAGAGAAAAGACAATACAGACAGCCATCATATGTTTACGCAGAAGATGACGTCTTCACTAGGGCTAGGAACATACGTCAATCTATAATGCTAAACACAGATCAAAGACAACACTTTCAGCAAATTTAGCCGACCAGACAGAATCGGTACAGCTGCTGCAGGAAAGCATGGACAGAAAGTTCCATTAATCGTCCTATGCACAGTCAATCTAATTCATGATATGAAGAGATTTTGTTGTCCGCATTCACACACACCACAGACAACCGCGTTATGTTGTATGGACAACACGTTCAATCTCATTCCCGTCCACGTGACAACAACTGTCTACAAAAACCTGTCCGTCTGGTGCCAGATCAGAAGCCAAGAACCCACTCTTCTTCGGTCCCATGTTTCTTCATGGCAATTCTGATGCTGAAACATTTTTTCAACACCTGTCCGGCGTGTTGGGAGTGGATTGCCCTATAGTTTTCGGGAGCGACGAGGAGAGGGCAATGCGGGCATTTCCTCAGACTCAAAGTCAAAGAGTCGTATGCACCGTCCATGTCAGGAAAAACTTTGGAGGATCATTTTTCAGAGATAAGGTGGAGGTGCTTCAAAGTCAAAGGCATCGAACAGAGCTCGTGAATCAAGTTTTTGGATTAGGTGGCGTGGTGGCCACGGAGACAGATCCTTCCATCCTGGCGGATGTCCTACAACTGCTCTACTGCTCAGCAGTCAGCAGGACAACGCTCAGGTTGGGCAGTACATAAGGAGGATGGAGTCCCTCTTGGTTGTGAATGCCACTATAATTACCAAACCAGGTTTGAATGTCAACTCTGCTTTGTGGGACAACAATCTGGCTGAAAATGCCAATAATTTCTGGAATCAGAAGGTGGGCTGGCTACAACAGAAGCTGTCAGACCCATGCATATTCTACAAAGTGTAGCTGAGGCGCAGTTCCGTGAGCTGCGGAGGTCACTTGTTGGCCTTGGACACTACCCACTGGTACGTGACTACCAGAGGCTTTTCGTGGCTTCTGATGTTTTCTTCAATAAAACGCAGAAACAGCGCGATGCCCTATTCGGGCGTTTTATTGCGAAAGCAAAGGAAGGCCCTCTGGTCCAGTCCACCAGTGGAAACACAGCAGTGAAACAGCCAGCCCAGCGAGGCAGAAAATCTGGCCAAGTGCGAAGACCGATGGATGATCGAACAACTTGGATATCCCCAAAATAAACAAATTAAACATACGCCACAAGTGTCTTTTCGTGTTTAAGAACATGACTTTTCGTGTCATTTCGTGTCTTATCCGGTTCTAATAGTGTCTTATTTTGTCTTATCGTTGTCTTAACGAGTCTTATCGCGTCATAAGTATCTTTTCGTGTTTTAGAATTATGTCTTTTCGTTTGATTTCGTGTCTTATCGATGTCTTATCATGTCTTATCGTGTCTTAACGTGTCTTATCGTGGGAAAGAGTGACACCAGAGGAAGGGGCAAAGGGGGTGAGAGGGTGGGGGCAGAAAGAGGAGACGAAAGCAGACTACAGAACATTGTTGGAGAACACGAAAGGAAGTGAAAAGAGACAATTTTAGAGAAGAAAATAGTTCGGTTGCTAGAGGTTCTGTTCCGCCTGAGTGAACGAATACATGTGCCAGATTTAGGCCCCTACCTCACTACGACAGTTCGTCCATGGACAGACCCGTCCGGAGATTTTTTTCTTTTTCTTTTTTTTCCTCTTAAATTTTATTTTCATCAGTGTTTTACGGCTCTCGCTGCTGCATAAGGTCATATGATCGCGTGGGACTCATGAAACATTTTCAGTTAGTGGGAAATTTTGAGTTTTGCCCGGGTGGCGTCCTCTTATCGATTTTAGACCACCAATGTGATCGTTAACGTGTGCAAATTGCACACGGGACCTCCAAGATTTTTTGCCCTTGTCCGAGAAGGCTAATTGTAGATTATTCCTACTAGAAGATCAGGGGTATGGTTGAAAGACAGCAGTAAGAATGGGCCGAGGAGAAGAGATCCCAGTCAGAGATGAGGTAGGAAGAAGGCGGTGGCGATGGATTGAACATACTCTCAAGAAGTCAAGCAGCTGCATAACAAAGACAGTTTTGGATTGGAACCCAAGAGATCAAGGGGGAGACCGCGTGGAACCTGGAGAAGAATCACAGAAATCGATGAATAGAAAAGTGGGAAGAAATGGAATAACATCAAGAGGCTAGCGCGGGATAGAGAAAGGTGGAAGGTGTTTGGCCCTGGCCTATACCTTGGTGTAGGGTGACAAAGGCAATGATGATGAAGGAGAAGCAGTAGAACGGCTGCAGAAAGAGTCAAGAGACCAGAGGAGAGGGTAAAGGGGGTGATGGGGTCGGGGCAGAAAGAGGAGACGAAAGCAGAAGACAGAACATTGCTAGAGAGCACGAAAGGAGGTGAAAGGAGACAATTTTAGAGAAGAAAATTGTTCGGCTGCTATCCGGATTCAAACCCGGGACCTTTGAATGAGAGGCCAACACTTTAACCTCTAGGCCACGAGAGCCCCTAATGAGGTCGACAAGTTGTCCATTTAGTGTTGCACAGACTGTAACAGGTGTATACATAAATATTGATCTACGAACACAAAAATTAATTCAAGTCGTGCAAAAGCTGGAGAGGCTGTGTTCGATCGTTTAGGAAATATTTGACATGAAGTTGTTCCACGAATTTTTAACCGCACTATAGTCGCTAACATCCTTTTCAAAATAATATAGTGAACATGGCCATCGCCGTAAACAACAAGATGAAGAGCAAAAATGACATTCATGGAATCTCTTCGAAAGAATTTTTTTTAATGAAAAAAAACAATGGAAACATGAACACGATCCCTCTATTCCCATCTCTTCCTTACTCGGATAACTCTTAAGAGCATAAATGAAGTTTGTAGAATCCCTTATTGCAAAGTTAAAAGAAAGAGAGAAAATAAGAATGCCATTTACAGTATTTCAGAGCATCAAGATGACGATAAGAAAAATGCTCATGAGAAGAAAATGGTGTTTATTGAACAAACGCGATACTTTCAACAAAACTGCATGACAACACTTTATCACACAATGAAACACGAAGTATAGAAAAAACTGGTGGTGGCAAAACGGTTGACACCTTCACACCTTGTGTTGTTACGTCAATTTGATACAAGGTTTGCAGCAGTCAACGCAACAGACAGCCAAAGTCTTTTCTCCTGTCGGAGGATTAGTTCCGCCTGAGTGAACAAGTACACGTGCTAGTTTTAGGCCCCTACCCAAGGACCTTACAACATAACCTCCTTGCCCCTACCGCACCACGACAGAGTTCGTCCAGAGGTTGTTTATATAGGCTATATATTTTTTTATTTTAAAAAAATTATTTTTTTTAAAAAAAGAAATTTTCATATAAGCGTTTTACGGCACTTGCAACTTCATAAGGTCACATGAGCGCACTTTGCAAACATGCATCCAGCTGGTGATAAGTTTTGTTGATGGCTATGCTTTTAATTGAAGAATGCGTTGAGATCTACTCTCTTTCCCGATCTCTATTTCCCGACTACCTTCCCCC
>NW_004799003.1:24963-27463 GCF_000002075.1 Aplysia californica | reverse complement strand
TGTCTGTCTGTCTGTCTGTCTGTCTGTCTGTCTGTCTGTCTGTCTGTCTCTCTCTCTCTCTCTCTCTCTCTCTCTCTCTCTCTCTCTCTCTCTCTCTCTCTCTCTCTCTCTCTCTCTCTCTCTCTCTCTCTCTCTCTCTCTCTCTCTCTCTCTCTCTCTCTCTCTCTCTCTCTCTCTCTCTCTCTCTCTCTCTCTCGCTCTTTCTCTCACTCTCTCTCTATCTCTTTCTCTCTCCCCCTTCCTTCTCTCTCTGTATCTCACTCCCCCCTCTCTCTCTCCCTCCCTTCTCTCTCTCCCCTCCCCCTCCCCCCTCCATTCTCTCTCTCTTCTCCCTCTCTTTCTCTCTCTCTCTCTCTCTAACATGAAACTTTGGGATTAGAAGTATACGTTTTGGAGTTTACGCTAAGAGCTTAGAACTAAACTGTAAACTCCTTGGTTTTACGCTAGATATCAGTAAAATAATATGATTCCAAATAAATGATGAAGAGAGTGTGCAAAGTAGTCATAAGGGAGCGGGAGACGGGGATATCAAGTTTAAATGCTACGCTTTAACACTTCATATCTAAAATAGAAAAATGATAAATAATAAAAATAAAATAAAAAGACAAAGTGTAGTGATCAGAAGGTCTGCAGGTCGTCTGGAAAATTCAATTCTTGTCTTGTCCAGCCTCCATTACATATTCCAACTTCCAAATTCGTTCTGGTAGTATTTCTCCTCTGTCCTATTTAAATTCTAAACATGGGTTAACTTCATCTTATATTTCACATGCCTCTCCCGGAACACCTAGAATGATGTTATATATCTGGGTATAAATGCATTTCTCTACTATCTAAATATTTCTTTATTGTGCGTATATAACCTGTAATAACGTGTACTTACTCCATGTCTCACCCATAACCAGTCTTAAAAACATGCACATGTATATATACATGTACACCATCCTTTAAATATTGTCTCCAACAACTTCTTATAAACTGCCTCTCAATATCTGTGCTTTAGTTTGCCACGACAGTTTCTCGCCCTGAAGAGTCATATAACCTACATAGAATATTATTATGGTTCAGCACGATAGCCCAATCAAGTATAATCCCCCCCCCCCCCCCCCTTTCCTTTCCGTCCCAATTCTTTTATCATATGATTAATTGTTTATGGTCCAAACATAGTAACCAGGATCAACTTCATGACGGATATTTTGCAACTAGTATTTGAAATGCTTATGCTTCTTTTTCACGGTCATTGGGAAATCGCCGAACTCTCTGTAAGCTTAAATTGTGAACTATTTGAGGAAAGAAAGTGGAAATTGCCTTATTGGGCCCGCCCTGCCTAGTCCCATACTTCACAATTGTAGAAATAATGAGCGATATAAAATCAAAACCTGTATCTGAGTTTACGTTAGATGTGCAACTCATAATTCAGAGAAATCACTCTGTTCCAAAGAAAAAGTGCTCTTTTTTTATAAGCTTTTTCTTTAAAACAAAAAGGGGGGGGGGAGCGGGGAGCAAATTAATATAAAAGGATGATGTTAGTTGGTGAGATTATTCCAATTGGGGTTATTGCTTATTATGATTATGGACATTTCCTGAACTTTGTCCTAAAAAGTACATTATTATAAAAGCGCCTTTGTCCTCTAAAGAAGTTTTTGAGTGTATCTTAGAACGGAGGGTACTACTATCAGAAAAAATTGCTATGAGTTTTAGACTTAAAAAATCATGTTTTGCACCGTATATATACTTATCAGTAAGGATAGAAAACCCTCATTCCAGTGCTGTTGTCTTTGAATATCAAGGCCCCAAAGTCTTGAATGTTTTGCCCTGTAGTTTACAAGAAATCAAATACTTTAATTCTTTCAAATGTCAGCTAAAGTCATTTCTGTTTTGACAATTAATGAAATGTTAGAGAGAGATTTTCTTTTGGTCTTGACACAATGTTCTGATCATATTTTAACTTTGTATTGTAAAGCGCTCAAAGCCTGTGTACTTTAATCGGGGTTGAGCTATATAAATGCCATAAATTCTTCTTCTTCTTCTTCTTCTTCTTCTTCTTCTTCTTCTTCTTCTTCTTCTTCTTCTTCTTCTTCTTCTTCTTCTTCTTCTTCTTCTTCTTCTTCTTCTTCTTCTTCTTCTTCTTCTTCTTCTTCTTCTTCTTCTTCTTCTTCTTCTTCTTCTTCTTCTTCTTCTTCTTCTTCTTCTTCTTCTTCTTCTTCTTCTTCTTCTTCTTCTTCTTCTTCTTCTTCTTCTTCTTCTTCTTCTTCTTCTTCTTTTTATTATTATTATTATTATTATTATCATCATCATCATTATTTATTATTAGGGTTATTATTATTATGATTATTATGTTGATGAAGGTCATGGAACTGATGAGAAAGTATAACGGAGTGGTTAGTTTATGTAGGTTCTCTCCCGGGTTCATAGAGTATTTTACGGGTGTTGTTTTAGGGAAGAAGCTTCTACGCCTACTACGGGCTGATGAAAGTAAGGCGAGTGGGTATTGCTCCACCCC
>NW_004799003.1:21324-22921 GCF_000002075.1 Aplysia californica | reverse complement strand
TCTCTCTCTCTCTCTCTCTCTCTCTCTCACACACACACACACACACACACACACACACACACACACACACACACACACACACACACACACACATACACACACATACACACACACACACACACACACACACTACCGGGTCTGGGCGCTGAACTTTCCGACATCACAAAAGAGTTCCCCTACCGGGTCTGTATACTTCGTGACTTTGTTCCCGGTTACCGTGTCTGTATACACTTCGTTTTGAAAATCTGTAGACTCACACCCTACAATCGAGCCTGCCTCGGAAACCTCTGTAAGATGGAAACCTGTCATAGCATATCTCCCTGTTCCCCCATGTTAATCTCTCTACGAATACCTCAATAAAATGTAAACCTGCCTAATGCGAAAACGGAATCAGAAATTCATTCCCTTCGCAGATTTTATTAGTTTAAAACTAAAACGGAAAATGCTTTGCCCACTTGGTCCTGATTTGAAACAAAAGTACAATCTGGTTCCTTCGGATCTAACTTTACAAATTTTACACCATGCCGTCAGGCGAGGAGTGGGAGGAGGGGCTCGGGTGTAGATGTAAGATGTTACCCCAGCCATGTATGTGACTGTGAGCCCTGGGCGGAGCAGATAGAAATGGTGGTGTGGATCGTGGGTGTGAAATCTCACCAGTGCTTGTAAAATGGCTCGAGTGTCGCTCCAGCCCTGAAACTTTCTTGAGTAGCCAGAGGCCAGAGGTGTGAAATTAATTTGACCAATGCCTGCCGCCCTGAGAGTACGGCTAGTCGAGAAAAGATTTTTGAATCGTTGTTACTCGCACGGGAGGGGTGGCATTGGTTGACTGTGCTTATTACACCGATGGGTGGGGCTAAGGACGGAAACAAAGGAGATGTGCAGTCGTTTCTGTTTTTAATAGGTCAAACAAAGGTCGAATGAAATGCAAGCACTGGTGGCATTTGATTTAATTATATGTGTATGACTGACGCGATGCAGTGATGCATGCCTTTATCCCTCAGAGTGGCTAAGATAGCACTTGTGACATGTGAAGTTTTGACCACTGCTTTCCGAACAGACAAGCGACCCTTGGTTTCACCGGCTAGTTTTCTACCCCTCCCCCGCCTCTCCAAATGCATGTCTAAAACAGAAAATGTCTAAGATGCAATTCTGTTTTGGATTCCTTGCCATTCCTTATTAGACAAGTTCAACTGTAAAGTTAAAGTCTTTCTTTTGGCAAATTGTCTATTCAACCAATGCAGAGTCTGTTTACCTGCTAGTCTAAAAATGATGTTTATAAATGTTGGACTGTATGATTAAAGATACAAACGCTGTTTAGGGAAATTTAGCTTCAGGATATTCTACGACGGCTTTGAGTCAAATGTAAAGAGGACGATTTTATTAGATTCTTCTCAAGTGCAGCAGGCAATGAACAGACAAGTTCTTTTATAGTGTAGTAAAAAATTTATTGCGCGACCTATTGTCAAATATTTCCTCGACTATCGAATGTAGACTCTCCAGCTTTTGCTCAATGACTTGTACATGTTACCAAATTTGTCTTAGCAGATCAAATTTTTTAAACACCAGTTAGCTTTATTCTAAAAGATTCCTTTGTAAA
>NW_004799003.1:8824-16324 GCF_000002075.1 Aplysia californica | reverse complement strand
CTTATATATTGAGTTTGTTTGTTTCTTTTTTCGTTTTTTATTTCTTTTCTTTTTGGGAAGAGCATTGAAGCTGAGAAATAAGTGGGAAACAATGATAGCCAATATCTATGTCCGATCTGGCACTTCATAGTTATGGTCAATAGCTGTGTCTTCTGTTTTGTTTTTGGGTTTTGTTTGTTTGCTTTTTATGTGATTAGCCGGGGGGGGGGGGTAAGGTGTTTTGTTTAAATTGCTGTTGTTGTTGTTTTGTTTTTGCCGGTTTTGTTGTTGTTTGTTTTGTTTTTCTTGGGGGGGGGTGTCTTGAAAGTGTCCTGTGACAATCAACAAGCAACTTTACGCGTGTTTGATACCCATTGAACAAACTGCCCTGAACATGTTAATCTAACATGCTGAAAACAAAAGTTGAATTTTGAAAATTAGAAGCGAATTGAGAGACAGCACGTAACAGAAAAATCCATTTCTTCCAACTGAAACAGATAACGCCTTACCTGTTCATCTTGGATTGTGGTCATTTCTGGTTGCCATTTGCATGCATTTAAAATTAATTGGTTATTCCTTATTATGAAGCAAAATGGAATCTTTGGCATGATAATACACGTATTTGGACACTGATTCTTTTAAAGGACAGTTGGTGTGTGTGTGAGTGTGTGTGTGTGTGTCTCTCTCTCTCTCTCTCTCTCTCTTTCTCTCTCTCTCTCTCTCTCTCTCTCTCTCTCTCTCTCTCTCTCTCTCTCTGTCTCTTTCTCTCTCTTTCTGTATGTGTGTGTGTGTGTGTGTTGCGTGTGTGTGAGCGCGCGAGTGTGTGTGGGTGTGTTTAGTTGTTGTTTTTTGCAGGAATAAAAAAATTTACATTACTTTTTTAACAACCCACTTGATATGCACTATTATGTTATTTTTACCCGCATTTTTCCCTTTTCAGTCTGCTTCTTTCATCACCACTAACATTTTGTTTTGGTTTTATTTATTTTGTTTACAGGGACTCTCGCTTGCTGGCTCCAAAAGAATTACAGAAATTTCGGCACAAAATCGTACGAGCGAAGGCAACGAATACGATGCTAAAGAAGATAACAAGCAAGACGTTAGATGCTCTTTGATCTTTTCACAAGTTTCTGTTCTTATTAATTAGTGGTGTCGCTTTGAGTCTTTTGTGTCTCCAATTAACCCTGTCATTGTCACTGCAGAGCTTGCTCCACCATCCTTAAGAAAAGTCACTGACAGACCAGGACAAGGCAGTAAAAAAAAAGGGTTAATTATCAAGCACACATCATAGGTTGCAAAAGCAGGTACTGGTGTATGCATCATGTGCGTGCATGGCTCAGAAATAGATCATTTCTGTTGTAGGTGTTTGTAGTTAGGAAGCGTCATGTACATTTGAATTAAAGCATACTGCTGTTCACTAATGAAATCCATAAGGGAGGTTTCTTATACTTCGTAATATTTGGGAAGAGGGGAGGGGGGTGGATAGATAGATAGATAGATAGATAGATAGATAGATAGATAGATAGATAGATAGATAGAGAGAGAGAGAGAGAGAGAGAGAGAGAGAGAGAAAGAGAGGGGGGGAGAAGTAGGGGTGGGGGTCGATTAGTGGAGAAGGTATTTGAAATGCAATGTATTGTCACAATAATTTTATTACAATTACAGTACTTGCTCAGCTCAGTCGCTTACAAAGTTACACTAGGAAACTGACATCCCAAAAAATAGACACTTGCTGTCTAACTTCAAGGGTTCAGAACAGACCACCACGAGCTAGTAAATATATTATGTAGGCCTACAGATTAGATGATGCTAAAACTCGTATGTATTATAAAAGGGTAGTTATTGTTCAACTTATTTTCGTTTTTGTTTAATGATCACATGGTGTTCTTGAACATCTATGATTGTAGCTTTGTTTTATGTAATCTTGAAATGTGATTCTACGTTGTGCTATCAGTTGTCATGAATCTCATTTTTATGGTCTGATGGATGCAATGATGTGATGTTCATGAGGCTGAGAGAAAATTCTAATAAACAATTTTAAAATCCAAAAGACGTTTGCTTTCTTTTTTTCTCCCTCTCACCCCTTACTTTTTTCAGCCTTTTCTTTCTTATTTCTTTAGCTTCTCATCCCCCCTCCCCTTCTGTCTGTCTGTCTGTCCCTCTCATTTTCCATGCTTTTCCATTCTTTTATTTCTTTCTTTCTACCAGATCCATTCCAGACGAATTAGTCCCTTCCCAGCCCCTTTTCTACTCTCTGTCTCTCTCTCTCTATTTGTGTGCAAGCGTGCACTTGTGGTGTGTGTGTCTACACGCTCGTGTGTGTATGTGCTTGTGTGTGTGTGTGTGTGTGTGTGTGTGTGTGTGTGTGTGTTTGTGTGTGTGAGTGTACGCGCGTGTTTGTGTACGTGTGTGTGTGAGTGTTTGTGTGTGTGTGAGTGTACGCGCGTGTTTGTGTACGTGTGTGTGTGAGTGTTTGTGTGTATGTGAGTGTACGCGCTTTTTTGTGTACGTGTGTGTGTGAGTGTTTGTGTGTGTGTGTGAGTGTACGCGCGTGTTTGTGTGCATGTGTGTATGCTGGTGTATTTATGCGCGATGTTATTCTCGGGCACCTATCAAAAAGGAGGGAGTGGAGCATTATAATAATATTAAATTATAGAGTCTTTGGCAAATATAGAGGAATGTGAGCAAAACAACCTAAAAGAAAAATCCAAAACTTCCAGCAACTAAAAAAGTGTGCAATGATCCCCAAACTGCATAATATTAATATACCTATATTTATATCTTATCAATAGTAGCAAAGATTCTCTATGTATTAAAAATTATATTGTACATCCGCTAGAGAAAACCTACAAGCGTCTGTGGTGTAGCGGTTAGGCCCTTCCTTGTCGCACACAGGAGACCTGAGTTCGGTTCCCAAGTGGGGAGAATTCTTTACCAAGTATCTCGGTCTTTCTTCTGCTGGGATGTTGCATTCCTCGACTCCCTGTAGTCTCAACCCGGGCTGCACCTGACAGGCAGGACAAAGAAGATCGCCTCCTAAATTATCTAAATTGTGTCGATGGATGGCGTAGAAATATCTACATTAAAAAAGAAAAGAGAGTCTAACATGAAGCACATCAACTTCGTGATGGCTAGACTGATCATTTACAAAAAAGAGGCCTACTGAATTGTAAATATTATATACATTTTTAGTGTGCAGTACCTAAAGTATTTGTATTTGAGACGAAACCAGGTGCCTTAATGACAGTGCAAGTATCTTAAACCCCCTGTTTTCTAATGTTAATAGGGCCTAAGATTAGTACGGCTAGACTGGTAGTCTAGCCGTACTTAATATTGATGGCTGAATTGTAAATGAAATTTCTAGTTTGCAATGCCTAAAGTATTTGTATTTCAGACAAAATCAAAAGTGCCTTACTGACTTGCATGTATTTGAACCTGAATAATTACTAGATCTAGATCTAATGAGACCTATGTACTTAACAGGCTTGAGTCGATAGGGCCAAACCTAGATCTAAGTACGGCTAGCCACTTCGAAAAGAAAATGGCATCTCAGAGTCTGCTGAGAGAGAAGTTAAAAGTAAAAGTAAAGCCTCTGTGCTCAGCCTCACAGCCTGTCCTACAACAGGGAGAACGAAATTGAACGAATTACCAAAAAAATGGGAGGGAAAAGGCGAAGGGGAGGGGTCGGGATGATGTGGGATAACATGACGCAATTTTGCTAGAGCCAGAGATACGATGTTTATATTTCGCGACGAGCGAGTCCGTCGGTCGGTGCCTTTTGATACAGGATTTACAACCTTGTCAGAAACGAGATTAAAAGACTCATAATCCGATTTCACATGCGATGATTTTTTGTTTTTTGGCTGTAACTTTCCTGTAAAACTCAAACATGTACATTGTACTTCAGACACTTTTTCGTTGGCAGTTTTACTCCTTTCTTCCCCTCGTCTCTCTCTCTCTCTCTCTCTCTCTCTCTCTCTCTCTCTCTCTCTCTCTCTCACACACACACACACACACACACACACACACACACACACACACACACACTCTCCCCCTCTCCCTGTCTCTCTCTCTCCTTCTCTTTACCACACAGGCACATGCCAGAGACAGAAAGAAAGAGAAAGAGAGAGAGAAAGAGAGAGAGAGAGAGAGAGAGAGAGAGAGAGAGAGAAAGAGAGAGAGAGAGAGAGAGAGAGAGAGAGAGAGAGAGAGAGAAAGAGAGAGAGAGAGAGATAGAGAGAGAGACAGTGAGGGAGAGAGAGGGGAGAGGGAGGGAGGGAGAGTGAAAGAGATTGAGAGAGTGAAAGGAGGGAGACCGGGAGAACAGAAAGAGAGAAAAGGAAAGAAAAAGAGGGGGAGGGGGAGGAAACGGGTAACACACACTCTCTCTCTCTCACACACACAAACACACACCACACACACACACACACACGCACGCACACACACACACACACACACACACACACACACACACACACACACACCACACACACAAATACACAATTGCGTGGCGCAATTTATCCTAAAATATCTCTACAACAGGTGAATCAATGTCGCCCTTAATTTTGAACAGCAGTTTATATAAATTTGTTTCAACTTTTTTTTTTCTTTTTCCTTTAAAAAAAAAATCTTAACATACCAGGTAATCACATTTCGCCACAGCAAAAATTGAGACTAGATCGAAAAAAATCTTTTCTTTATATTATAAATGATGTAAAATGTCATTTTTTTTTTTTTACCTGCTTCTCGCACTCTTTTTACATACGCGCATATATATATATATATATATATATATATATATATATATATATATATATATATATATATATATATATATATATATATATATATATGATATGGCCTACGTCACAGCTCACCAATGATTCTTTTTTGAGACAAAATCTGTTACCAAAAAAAAAAGGAAAAAAAAAGGATTTTATAGTGAACACTTTTTTCTGCACTAAAGTTTCTCAAAACATGTGTTCAATAAGGACAGTGTCGCGATAAAACAGGGAAGTCGACGGACTTGCTTTTAAAAGCGATATTGTCCAAGCTTATCATGAGATGTAAACCTTTTTAAAATCTGATGAAACGACTGACTGGGATTTTTTAAATTAGTATTTTTTAAAGGTATTTTCCAGAATGCAGCGGTCAGGTCTTTACAATAATATTGATCTGTTGAGACAAATTAATACAAGTTATTATGCAAATGATGGAGGATGTTTGATAGTTGAAGTGATAACATGTAAATCGTATTTGACAATACGTTGCGCCACGTTTAGATCACACTGTTATGGCATCGCGCTGCTTACTTTTAACAAAGAAAAACAAGATGGGCCATTCAGCCAAAAAAGTGTCCGCAGTAAGTATGCTCTTTGCTTCAGATGGCGCTGCAGTCTGTTTTGAAGCTCTCCTTCGTTTTAGTCTAGTAACATTTTGGTTTGATCTTGAAGAAATTGCTTTAAAACTGTCTTTTGGAAAATAAGTAGATGGCACCAGTCTATAAAAGATTATGAAGAATCGAAGAGAATTGAAAGGCGCATTTTTTCAAAAAAAATAAAAATAAAAAAGTTGCGAAATTCGTTTTTCACATTCCGTTATTTGTGGCAACTTTCGTCTGCCATACACTGATCCTGCACTTCCCGCGAACTTCCTCATTTCTGCGCGCATCGAAACAATGGCAACCGAGGCGACGCGCTTTTCCCTTTCGTCAACCCGCAGCCACCTCCCGAATCGTCAGTCACCCCCAACCTTTGACACAGGTCAAACTTCCATCTATTTATAGGTAGTTAAATTACCGGAACATGTATTAGGCGAAGTGATTAGCAATGATAGTCGGAATAGAGAGATTGTTTTGGTCTCTCTTTACTCATCTGCACCACACGAATTTAATTGATGTTTTCCCCTGGACTCTGCCTTTACTAAAGTCTCGAATCTAGATCTAGTTGTAATCTAGTTACAGGTTGCATATTTAATAAATTGCCGACAGAGAGAGAGAAGAGGGAGGAGTAGATCTTGCAAGAACTTTCGGGCAAAACAAAATGGCGACCCGCGTAGTTCGGCTCGATTCGAAAAGTGAAAGAGCCATAGTATCTTTGTAGACGATCAAATTAGCTTAGTTTTGTGCTATAACGTCATTTTTTCTTTGCTTTTGTTAATTTGATCATCCACACCGATAGAAAATATTTCGAAATTAGGAAAAACAGGTCTTGTTTCCCACTGGGTGAGAATAGCCAACGCTGGCAAGTCTCATCAGGGGTGAAAGGTCAATCGTAGGGTTTTTATTCTCACCCCGAGTGAGGATAGCCACTTCCTTACTTAAATGATTAGGTGATTAAACTTGATCTTTTATTGACAATATAAAAGTCAATTTAAGCTTCATTTCGTTAGAAAAAAATGTTAGGTTTGCTAACTTCTTAGACTTTGTGTTAAACAACACTTTTAACAAGGCTTGGCCTTTATTGTGATCTCGAAGGTTTAAAAGTAGAAGTAGAAGAGTCTATTTCTAGAGTCTAGAGTCTAGATCTAGTCCAATTTATTTAATCTCTTGAATGTACTGGATAACAGAAATCTGCAACATGCCACTAGATTACAACTCTAGATCTAGATCTAGATTCGAGACTTTAGTAAAAGCAGAGTCCAAGGAAAAACTCAAGAAATTCTCGTGGTGATGAGTAAAGAGAGACCAAAACAATCTCAATAAATAATATATCGCGACTATCACGGCACATCACTTCACCTATACATGTTCCGGTAACTACCTATAAATAGATGGAAGTTTGACCCGTGTCAAAGGTTGGGAGTGGCTGACGATTCGGGAGGTGGCTGCGGGATGACGAAAGGGAAAAGCGCCGAGGCGACGGCAGAGTCAAGCCGGTTTAGTATGGCAAACTGGTAATACATGTAACACAAACGCGCCATTCCCGTGTACAACAATTATTACCTTTTATCTTGTCTTACGGCTATAACTGTAGGCCTATTATAATAGGCTTCGAATTCTTTTAGTGTGCATGGTAAGATTGTACACGTTCAGCTTGCCACCCCCCCCCCCCCCCAACTGGTAATGATTGTCCAACCAAAATAGCATAGCGGAAGTAGAGCTAGTATTAGAGTTGCATTTGACGATTTTAAAATGCCATCATATTATTGTGTTTAGAAGCAAGAAGAAAAGGACCTGTATCATCTGTGGAGAGGGGTTTGATGCTAGGCCAGTTACGCTTACATAAAAGGGGTACAAAACCATCAACAGCATCAGTGCAAAATTTGGAGAAGCTGTGTTTGCAAAGTCAGGTGACAATGTCCATAAGACCTGTAGAGATTGCCACACTAACAGACATGATTTTCCATCAAAGGATCCAAAACTTGCAGAGTCACCTCGGAAACATCGTGCACCAGAACAAGTCAGAGAACCTGGAAAATCCCTTTGTGTTTGTTTTGCGGTCAAAAGGCGAAAAGGAGGCAATAAAGAGAGAAGCGCGTATTCTCTGGATTTATGTGACCGAGTAAAGCCATTTCCCGGAC
>NW_004799003.1:0-6181 GCF_000002075.1 Aplysia californica | reverse complement strand
AAATAAAAAATAAATAATAATTATAATAAAATAAATAAATAAAAAATCTATTAACTACAAAGGGTGAGCGAAATTCTTTTGGACTGAGGTCCCATTTTGAGCTTCATTACGCTCCATTTGGATTATGTGACCAGAAGTAGTCAAACTGCTTTGATTGGGTGAGAGTGAGACCGAGTTCACTCAGTGTAGGCTGCTTATACCAACCACCCCTGACTGGTGGGGCTTGTCGACCTGCAGTCCAAGAGCTAGACATTGTTGTGGACAATACAGACAACATCAACTGGCGCAGCAACAAACAAAAGTCTATCTTTTTGGACGATGGAGGGGCGTGGACTCCCGGTCCCATGGGCAAAACACATCTGATAGTTATTGGAAGGCAGTCGTCAAAAAGAAGGATCAGTTCTGCAAGGAAATTCGTGACGGCAAAAATATAAATAAAAGTTTGTTCCCATTGACCTACAGACCGCCCATTTAATAGTTTTGCATATATTACGCAAAGCACGTACGCAATCGCGATTACAGAAAGCCCGTCTCTTGGTTAGAGCATGCTGATGCTCCAAAAACTACATGCCTTGAGCACAAGGTTGCATCCACATGGCCGAGTAATGACTGGCAATTCTGGCAACTATGTCCGTCTGTGCCCAAAGAAAATGTAACTACAAGAGAAAAGACAATACAGACAGCCATCATATGTTTACGCAGAAGATGACGTCTCCACTAGGGCTAGGAACATACGTCAATCTATAATGCTAAACACAGATCAAAGACAACACTTTCAGCAAATTTAGCCGACCAGATAGAATCGGTACAGCTGCTGCAGGAAAGCATGGACAGAAAGTTCCATTAATCGTCCTATACACAGTCAATCTAATTCATGATATGAAGAGATTTTGTTGTCCGCATTCACCCACAGCACAGACAACCGCGTTATGTTGTATGGACAACACGTTCAATCTCGGTCCCGTCCACGTGACAACAACTGTCTACAAAAACCTGTCCGTCTGGTGCCAGATCAGAAGCCAAGAACCCACTCTTCTTCGGTCCCATGTTTCTTCATGGCAATTCTGATGCTGAAACATTTTTTCAACACCTGTCCGGCGTGTTGGGAGTGGAGTGCCCTATAGTTTTCGGGAGCGACGAGGAGAGGGCAATGCGGGCATTTCCTCAGACTCAAAGTCAAAGAGTCGTATGCACCGTCCATGTCAGGAAAAACTTTGGAGGATCATTTTTCAGAGATAAGATGGAGGTGCTTCAAAGTCAAAGGCATCGAACAGAGCTCGTGAATCAGGTTTTTGGATCAGGTGGCGTGGTGGCCAGGGAGACAGATCCTTCCATCCTGGCGGATGTCCTACAACTGCTCTACTGCTCAGCAGTCAGCAGGACAACGCTCAGGTTGGGCAGTACATAAGGAGGATGGAGTCCCTCTTGGTTGAGAATGCCACTATAATTACCAAACCAGGTTTGAATGTCAGCTCTGCTTTGTGGGACAACAATCTGGCTGAAAATGCCAATAATTTCTGGAATCAGAAGGTGGGCTGGCTACAACAGAAGCTGTCAGACCCATGCAATATTCTACAAAGTGTAGCTGAGGCGCAGTTCCGTGAGCTGCGGAGGTCACTTGTTGGCCTTGGACACTACCCACTGGTACGTGACTACCAGAGGCTTTTCGTGGCTTCTGATGTTTTCTTCAATAAAACGCAGAAACAGCGCGATGCCCTTTTCGGGCGTTTTATTGCGAAAGCAAAGGAAGGCCCTCTGGTCCAGTCCACCAGTGGAAACACAGCAGTGAAACAGCCAGCCCGGCGAGGCAGAAAATCTGGCCAAGTCCGAAGACCGATGGATGATCGAACAACTTGAATATCCCCAAAATAAACAAATTAAACATACGTCACAAGTGTCTTTTCGTGTTTAAGAACATGACTTTTCGTGTCATTTAGTGTCTTATCCGGTTCTAATAGTGTCTTATTGATGTCTTATCGTTGTCTTAACGAGTCTTATCGTGTCATAAGTATCTTTTCGTGTTTTAGAATTATGTCTTTTCGTTTCATTTCGTGTCTTATCGATGTCTTATCGTGTCTTATCGTGTCTTAACGTGTCTTATCGTGGGAAAGAGTGACACAAGAGGAAGAGGCAAAGGGGGTGAGGGGGTGGGGGCAGAAAGAGGAAACGAAAGCAGACGACAGAACATTGTTGGAGAGCACGAAAGGAAGTGAAAAGAGACAATTTTAGAGAAGAAAATAGTTCGGTTGCTAGAGGATCTGTTCCGCCTGAGTGAACGAATACATGTGCCAGATTTAGGCCCCTACCTCACTACGACAGTTCGTCCATGGACAGACCCGTCCGGAGATTTTTTTCTTTTTCTTTTATTCCTCTTGAATTTTATTTTCATCAGTGTTTTACGGCTTTCGCTGCTGCATAAGGTCATATGATCGCGCGGGACTCATGAAACATTTTCAGTTAGTGGGAAATTTTGAGTTTTGCCCGGGTGGCGTCCTCTTATCGATTTTAGACCACCAATGTGATCGTTAACGTGTGCAAGTTGCACACGGGACCTCCAAGATTTTTTGCCCTTGTCCGAGAAGGCTAATTGTAGATTATTCCTACTAGAAGATCAGGGGTATGGTTGAAAGACAGTAGTAAGAACGGGCCAAGGAGAAGAGATCCCAGTCAGAGATGAGGTAGGAAGAAGGCGGTGGCGATGGATTGAACATACTCTCAGGAAGTCAAGCAGCTGCATAACAAAGACAGTTTTGGATTGGAACCCAAGAGATCAAGGGGGAGACCGCGTGGAACCTGGAGAAGAATCACAGAAATCGATGAATAGAAAAATGGGAAGAAATGGAATAACATCAGGAGGCTAGCGCGGGATAGAGAAAGGTGGAAGGTGTTTGGCCCTGGCCTATACCCTGGTGTAGGGTGACAAAGGCAATGATGATGAAGGAGAAGCAGTCGAACGGCTGCAGAAAGAGTCAGGAGACCAGAGGAGAGGGTAAAGGGGGTGATGGGGTCGGGGCAGAAAGAGGAGACGAAAGCAGAAGACAGAACATTGCTAGAGAGCACGAAAGGAGGTGAAAGGATACAATTTCAGAGAAGAAAATTGTTCGGCTGCTATCAGGATTCAAACCCGGGACCTTTGACTGAGAGGCCAACACTTTAACCTCTAGGCCACGAGAGTCCCTAATGAGGTCGACAAGTTGTCCATTTAGTGTTGCACAGACTGTAACAGGTGTATACATAAATATTGATCTACGAACACAAAAATTAATTCAAGTCGTGCAAAAGCTGGAGAGTCTGTGTTCGATCGTTTAGGAAATATTTGACATGAAGTTGTGCCACGAATTTGTAACCGCACTATAGTCGCTAACATCCTTTTCAAAATAATATAGTGAACATGGCCATCGCCGTAAACAACAAGATGAAGAGCAAAAATGACATTCATGGAATCTCTTCGAAAGAATTTTTTTTTATGAAAAAAAAAATGGAAACATGAACACGATCCCTCTATTCCCATCTCTTCCTTACTCCGAAAACTCTTAAGAGCAAAAATGACGTTTCTAGAATCCCTTCTTGCAAAGTTAAAAGAAAGAGAGAAAATAAGAATGCCATTTACAGTAGTTCAGAGCATCAAGATAAATATCAGAAAAATGCTCATGAGAAGAAAATGGTGTTTATTGAACAAACGCGATACTTTCAACAAAACTGCATGACAACACTTTATCACACAATGAAACACGAAGTATAGAAAAAACTGGTGGTGGCAAACCGGTTGACACCTTCAAACCTTGTCGTGTTGTTACGTCAATTTGATATAAGGTTTGCAGCAGTCAACGCAACAGACAGCCAAAGTCTTTTCTCCTGTCGGAGGATTAGTTCCGCCTGAGTGAACAAGTACACATGCTAGTTTTAGGCCCCTACCCAAGGACCTTACAACATAACCTCCTTGCCCCTACCGCACCACGACAGTTCGTCCGGAGGTTGTTTATATATATATATATATTGGGTTTTTTTTTTAATTTTAATTATTATTTTTTTAAAAGAAATTTTTATATAAGCATTTTACGGCACTTGCAACTTCATAAGGTCACATGAGCGCACTTTACAAACATGCATCCAGCTGGTGATAAGTTTTGTTGATGGCTATGCTTTTAATTGAAGAATGCGTTGAGATCTACTCTCTTTCCCGATCTCTATTTCCCGACTACCCCCCCCCCCCCACTGGTCTCTCTCTCTCTCTCTCTCTCTCTCTCTCTCTCTCTCTCTCTCTCTCTCTCTCTCTCTCTCTCTCTCTTTCTCTCTCTCGCTCTCTCTCTCTCTCTCTCTCTCTCTCTCTATTTTTTTTCTTTTTTTTTCTCAAGCAACAACTTTGACTCCGCCTTGAGGTATTGTCTGAGCCTTTAACTTAAAAAAAAAAACACAGGACGCTATGGTCACCGACGCCACATCCTTCACACTATAGACTTAATTCAACTCAGCAGTTGAAATATCAACATATTCAAAGAGTCGAAAAGCTAATGGGCAAGACCAATACCGGACGTTGTCTTGTAAGCCCAGAGGCTGTAATTTAATCCGTCGATTATCGTTTTAACTGTTGACAAATCGCAAGTAAGTGATAACTGACGGTGAAGTTTCTCCCAGGTGGACGGTGAAAAAGGAGAACAAAGCCAGCAGCAAGTACATTTGTTAGGGTCGTTGATGTAGAAATTTAACCCACTGGAGACGCACATTCTGGTCATTTGACAACTCTTGAAGATGTGCTCTTTTGGTGCATGACTTTTTTTCGGGTCGGGGGGGGGGGGGGGGGGAGTTGTAACTGTTTTACGGCGCTTGCAACTGCATAAAGTCATATGCGCGCGCGGGACCCAACAAAAAATCTCAGTCGGTAGTAAATTTTGAATTTTGTCCAGGTGGCGTCCGAAGCCTATTCTTATCGATTTTGGACCACCAATTGATCTTTAACGTGCGCAACTTGCAAACGGGAGACTTTTCTACCATAAGATCAGGGGTGTTTCAGAAAGACAGCAGTAAGAAAGAGCCAAGGAGTAGCAGTAGAAAGGCTGCAGATAGTCAGGAGCCCAGAGAAGGGGGCAAAGAAGGTGAGGGGATGGGGACAGAAAGTGGACCGATAGCAAACGTCAGAACATTGTTAGAGAACAGAAAAGGGGGTGAAAGGGGACAATTTTAGAGAAGAAAAAATGTCCGTCGCTACCCCGATTCAAACCCGAGACTTATTTAATGAGAGGCGAACACCTTAACCTCTAGGCCACGAAAGCTCCCGGCATAACTTTAATATTCAAATAAAATGTTTGGTTTCATGTTCTTCATTAAAAAACGTTCAAAAGCATGCAACTAAATGGGTGCTATGAAATATACGAACTCGTGTTTCTGATTTGTGTATGATGGTCCGAAATGTGCATAAATATTGACCGCTACGTCTTCGTACTTTCATAAGAGTTTTACGGCACTCCCAACACAATAAGGTCATATAAGTGCCGAAGAATATAATATGTGTTGCAAGACAGTAACATACACAAAAAAGAAGAAGGAGAGATAAGGACGATATAATATGTTTGATCGGAAAGAAGAAGCAAACCACACCAGAGCACCCACCAACCACCCACGTTACGTCTTTGAAGAGTTAAACTCGGATTTCGCTGGTCACCTGTGTGGACTGCCCACTCATGGCCTTGATTAGTGTTTCGATTGTTGAATGACAAATTTCAATTTCTCTTTGTTGGTCAGCTGACCCGGCCGGTTTCATTGATACCAACACGTGATGCGTAAACTTTTTGAGGACTGTCGCTGAAACCTAGAATATTCTCCTTGTGGTTCGAAGTGTTTGAGCGAGCGTATTGCGGTAGTGTTCATAATACTGATAACCCTAATTCGTATTTCACGAGTCTTGTTGTTGCTGCTGTTTTTCAACGTCACCTGTATTATCAGAGACTTTCAATCAAAAGAATCAAGACATCAGGTTCAAGAATATTGGATCATCAAACCCATCAAGGTTCGACCCCGAGTCTGAAGTGACTACAGAGCTTTCAAAATGGCGAAGCACAAGAAGGAAGGTGAGTGTTATAATTTTTATATTATTATTTATACATTGTAATATTATACAATGATGATGATGATGATGATGATGATGATGATGATGATGATGATGATGATGATGATGATGATGATG
>NW_004799002.1:50432-53555 GCF_000002075.1 Aplysia californica | reverse complement strand
TTCAAATATTTTTTTGGGGGCCCCCCCCCGTCGCACCGCAGGTTTAGGTCTATTTTATTAAATAATTATTGCTTAAGATTTTCTCCGCGAGCGCACACCTGGGTTCCCGAGGTTGCTCCCCCAGGAAAGGACAGTGTGAGTTATAATCTGCTAGCGCGACAGTAGACGAGGCCCAACTTTTTTTTCTCTCAGACTTATCAAATGGAGGAGGGGCCGCATTTGTATGGCAGAGAAAGACGCACGCCCCAAATATTTCTCGCCTTCCTCTACAGAGAGAGTTGTGTGTGTACGCACGACTTTCACGGTCTAGAGACGTGGACACGAAAGCGCGCACGTCTATGCGAGGTAAGACAAGCCTCCCCGGTCGCACCCCCGTGCATGTGCGTGAGCAGAGGGTCTGGGTGGCTCGGTGGTAGGAGACACTGTGTGACACATGTGTGTCACTGTGTCTCTCTCTCTCTCTCTCTCTCTCTCTCTCTCTCTCTCTCTCTCTCTCTCTCTCTCTCTCTCTCTCTCTCTCTCTCTCTCTCTCTCTCTCTCTCTCTCTCTCTCTCTCTCTCTCTATATATATATATATATATATATATATATATATATATATATATATATATATATATATATATATATATATATATATATATATAAATATATATATACCTCTCTCTCTCTATCTCTATCTTTCTCTTACTCACTTTCTATCTCTATCTCTCTCTTACTCACTTTTTCGGTTTTTCCTCATATACTTTGAACTAGAATGGTTTATTTTTCCTTTTGATTAAACTGCGTTTGGAAGATAAATAAGAGTTAAAGTAAACACCGATCAGTCAAAAAAATTTTCTTAGCACGCGCACAATTTCTATATTATTGTCACGAGCACCGATTTCTTTGCCTACCCGAAACTGCATGACGAGTGGACATTTTCCAGTAGATCTGATATGCGCGGGGCTTTACAGAGCGTTCACACCAGACCTGTATCTACGACCAAAAACGGCTAAAAAGCAAAAGGCACAAGACTGTCTTTAAAACTACATCGCGTTCAGATTAGCCGCCAGTCGACTGTCAAGTAAATTTTTAGCATCACATCCGTTTTATTTGTTTTGCGGTAAAATAACAAGAGACGAATGCAATCCGGCATTCAGATAACACAGAAATCAAACACGCATTCAAACGAGACCGAAGGTGTTGAAGTGTTCAAGCAAGACAGAATCAAAGCAAGCTCTCAAAAAAAAAAAAAGAAAGCAAACATGCATCTAATCAAGGCAGACGGCAAACAAGCATTCAAGCAAGACGGAATGCAAACAAGCATTCAAACAAGGAAGAATGCAAACAAGGATTCCAGCAAGACAGACTGCAAGCAAGGAATCAAGCAAGACAGAATGCAAGCAAACGTTGAAGCAAAAAGAATGCAATAAAGTATTCAAGCAAGAGAGAATGTGAGCAAGCTTCAAACAAGACAGAGTGCAAGCAGGCAATCAAGCAAGACAGGAACACAAGAAAGGATTCAAGCGAGACATGCATGCACGCATTCAAATAATACAGAATGCAGGCAAGCATTCTAACAAGACAGAATGTAAGCATGCATTCAAGCAAGACAGAATCCAAGCAAGTACTGAAGACGGAAAGAATGCAAATATGCATTTTTAAAAATCAGAATGCAAACAAACATTCAAGCAAGACAGAATGCAAACGAGCATTCAAACGAGACAGAATGCAAACGAGCATTCAAGCAAGACAGAATGCAAACGAGCATTCGAGCAAGACAGAATGCAAACGAGCATTAAACCAAGACAGAATGCAAACGAGCATTCAAACAAGAAAGAATGCAAACTAGCATTCAAGAAAGACAGGATGCAAGCAAAGATTCAAGCAAAACAAAACGCAAGCAAGTGTACGATGAAGACAGAATGGGAGCAAACCTTCAAACGAGATTGAATGCAAGCAAGCTATCAAGCAAGAGAGGAATGCAAGCAATGTTTCAAGCTAGACAGAATATATGCACGCATTCGAATAAGACAGAATGCAGACAAGCATTCAAACAAGACAGAATGCAAGGAAGCATTCAAGTAAGAGAGGAATGCAATCAGGCACTCAGATAACACAGAAAGCAACCAAGAATTCAAACGAAACTAAAGGTGTTGAAGCGTTCAAGCAAGAAAGAATCCAAGCAAGCTCAATCTTTTGACCCAGTCCACAACAATGGAAGTAAACACATTTGAAGTCATGTTCAGCGAGCCGTGTTACACAATGGTAATCCATGTGCTGACACGTCTGTGTTGAAAGCTGTCGTGGTCAGAGGACACGTGAGTTATTCCCCTTCTCTACGTTTTCTTAGCTAAGTGGCTAACTCTTATTGGCTGAACGGCTCGCGTCATGCGCCCAGTTGTAAGATCTGATTGGCTGACTTACCCGCGCCACTTATCGGTACGGAAAATTTGATTGGCTGACCCACTGGCGTCCCTTACTGATTGTGATTGAAAGCAGTACAAAGAATAATAATAGTCTCAAATTTTCTTGGTGTCCACACCAGACAACGCAGTTTTACCGTCTTTCTGAACAGTTCAGTTCGAATCTCACCAGGACAAACTTCGTTTCCTGAGTCGTTCACCAGAAATGAGCTGTGATTTATATCGATATGGCTATCGTAGAAGAGCAAACTGCAATCCTATCAACCTTCCAAATGGAGAGGGGCATATGTTTAGGAAGAAGTGACTCGGCCCAAATATTTCTCACCCCCTCTACGGACAAAATTGAGTGACCACACAAGGATTACAAGGAATAGAGACGAATACAAGGCAGACCGCATGTCAATACGAGGTAAGAAAACCCTAAAATTTATCCTACCATGTTTATGTTAGTAGAGTCTACTGTTTGTTCAATTCTTTAAAATGTTAATTATGTTATACATGTAACTCTCTGTATTTCTCTCTCTTTCTCTCTCTCATTCTCTCTCTATCTCTCTCTCTCTTTCTCTCTCTCTCTCTCTCTCTCTCTCTCTCTCTCTCTCTTTCTTTCTCTCTCTCTCTCTCTTTCTCTCTTTCTCTCTCTCTCTCTTTCTCTCTCTCTCTCTCTCTTTCTCTCTCTCTCTCTCTCTCTCTCTCTCTCTCTCTCTCTCTCTCTCTCTCT
>NW_004799002.1:39211-48965 GCF_000002075.1 Aplysia californica | reverse complement strand
CTTCAAGATAGAGAGAATGCAATCATGCTCCAAACAAGACAGAATGCAAACAAGCATTCGAGAAGGACGGAATGCAAACAAGCATTCAAACAAGACAGAATGTGAACAAGGATTCCAGCATGGCAGACTGCAAGCAAGGAATCAAGCAAGACAGAATGCAAGCAAACTTTCAAGCAAAAAGAATGCAATAAAGCATTCAAGCAAGAGAGATTGTGAGCAAGCTTCAAACAAGACAGAGTTCAAGCAAGCAACCAAGCAAGAGAGAAACACAAGCAAGGATTCAAGCAAGACAGAATGCAAACTAGCATTCAAGCAAGAAAGAATGCAAACGAGCATTTAAACAAGACAGAATGAAAGCATGCATTCAAGCAAGACAGAATCCAAGCAAGTACTGAAGACGGAGAGAATGCAAATATGCATTTAAAATAATCCGAATGCAAACAAGCATTCACGCAAGACAGAATGCAAACTAGCATTCAAGAAAGACAATATCCGAGAAAGCATTCAAGATAGAGAGAATGCAATCATGCTCCAAACAAGACAGAATGCAAACAAGCATTCGAGAAGGACGGAATGCAAACAAGCATTCAAACAAGACAGAATGTGAACAAGGATTCCAGCATGGCAGACTGCAAGCAAGGAATCAAGCAAGACAGAATGCAAGCAAACTTTCAAGCAAAAAGAATGCAATAAAGCATTCAAGCAAGAGAGATTGTGAGCAAGCTTCAAACAAGACAGAGTTCAAGCAAGCAACCAAGCAAGAGAGAAACACAAGCAAGGATTCAAGCAAGACAGAATGCAAACTAGCATTCAAGCAAGAAAAAATGCAAACGAGCATTTAAACAAGACAGAATGAAAGCATGCATTCAAGCAAGACAGAATCCAAGCAAGTATTGAAGACGGAGAGAATGCAAATATGCATTTAAAATAATCCGAATGCAAACAAGCATTCACGCAAGACAGAATGCAAACTAGCATTCAAGCAAGAAAGAATGCAAACGAGCATTCAAACAAGACAGAATGAAAGCATGCATTCAAGCAAGACAGAATCCAAGCAAGTACTTAAGACGGAGAGAATGCAAATATGCATTTAAAATAATCCGAATGCAAACAAGCATTCACGCAAGACAGAATGCAAACTAGCATTCAAGCAAGAAAGAATGCAAACGAGCATTCAAACAAGACAGAATGAAAGCATGCATTCAAGCAAGACAGAATCCAAGCAAGTATTGAAGACGGAGAGAATGCAAATATGCATTTAAAATAATCCGAATGCAAACAAGCATTCACGCAAGACAGAATGCAAACTAGCATTCAAGCAAGAAAGAATGCAAACGAGCATTTAAACAAGACAGAATGAAAGCATGCATTCAAGCAAGACAGAATCCAAGCAAGTACTGAAGACGGAAAGAATGCAAAAAAGCATTATAAAGAATCAGAATGCAAACAAGCATTCACGCAAGACAGAATAAAAACTTAAATTCAAGAATGACAGTATCCAGGCAAGTACTGAAGACGGAAAGAATACAAATATGCATTTAAAAATATCAGAATGCAAACGTGCATTCAAACAAGACAGAATGCAAACTAGCATTCAAGCAAGACAGAATGCAAACGAGCATTCAAACAAGACAGAATGCAAACGAGCATTCAAACAAGAGAGGATTCAAGCAAACGTATACGCAAAAAGAATGCAATAAAGCATTAAAGCAAGAGGGAATGTGAGCAAGCTTCAAACAAGACAGAGTGCAAGCAAGTAATCAAACAAGAGAGAAACACAAGGCAAGGATTCAAATAAGTTAGAATGCAGGCAAGTATTTCAACAAGACAGGATGTAAGCATGGATTCAAGCAAGACAGAATCCAAGCAAGTACTGAAGACAGAAAGAATGCAACAAGCATTATAAAGAATCAGAATGCAAACAAGCATTCAAACAAGACAGACTGCAAACTAACATTCAAGCAAGAAAGAATGCAAACGAGCATTCAAACAAGACAGAATGTAAGCATGCATTCAAGCAAGACAGAATCCAAGAGAGTACTGAAGACGGAAAGAATGCAAATATGCATTTTAAATGCTCAGATTGCAAACAAGCATTCACGCAATACAGAATAAAAACTTGCATTCAAGAATGACAGTATCCAAGCAATTACTGAAGACGGAAAGAATACAAATATGCATTTTAAAAAATCAGAATGCAAACAAGCATTCTAGAAGGACGGAATGCAAACAAGCATTCAAACAAGACAGAATGTGAACAAGGATTCCAGCAAGGCAGACTGCAAGCAGGGAATCAAGCAAGACAGAATGCAAACAAACTTTCAAGCAAAAAGAATGCAATAAAGCATTCAAGCAAGAGAGATTGTGAGCAAGCTTCAAACAAGACAGAGTACAAGCAGGCAACCAAGCAAGAGAGAAACACAAGACAGAATGCAGGTAGGCATTCAAGCAAGAGAGTATCCAAGCAAGTACTAAAGACGGAAAGAATGCAAATATGCATTTTAAAAAATCAGAATGCAAAGAAGCCTTCAAGCAAAACAGACTGAAAACAACCGTTCAGGCGCAATAGAATGAGAACTAGCATTCAAGAAAGACAGGACGCCAACAAAGATTCAAGCACGACGAAACGCAAGCAAGTGTACGATAAAGACAGAATGAGAGCAAGCCTTCAAACGAAGCGGAATGCAAGCAAGCAATCAAGCAAGAGAGGAATGCAAGAAAAGTTTCAAGCTAGACAGAATGCATACATACATTCAAATAAGACAGAATGCAGGCAAGCATTTAAACAAGACAAAATGGAAGGAAGCATTCAAGCAAGAGAGGAATGCAATCAGACATTTTGATAACACAGAAAGCAAACAAGAATGTAAACGAAACTGAAGGTGTTTAAGTGTTCAAGCATGAAAGAATCCAAGCAAACTCTCATGAAGGAAAGAAAGTAAACATGCATCTAATCAAGGCAGACTGCAAACACGCATTCAAAAAGGACGGAATGCAAACAAGCATTCAAACAAGACAGAATGCAAGCAAGTAATGCAGCAAGAGAGGAACACAAGCAAGGACTCAAGCAAGACAGAATGCATACACACATTCAAATAAAACAGAATGTAAGCATGCATTCAAGCAAGACAGAATCCAAGCAAGTACAGATAACTGAAAGAATGCAAATATGCATTTTAAAAAAAATCAGAATGCAAACAAGCATTCAAGCAAGACAGAAAGCAAACGAGCATTCAAACAAGACAGAAAGCAAGGAAACATTTAAGTTAGACGGAAAGCAAAAAACCCCGACAACATTCAAATAAGACAAATGCAAACAAGCATTCAAACGAGACCAAAGGTGTTCAAGCGTTCAAGCAAAATAGTATCCAAGCAAATACTCCAAAAGCAAAAGGAAGAAAACATGCAACTAATCAAGGCAGACTGCATTCAAGCAAGACAGAATGCAAGCAAGCATTCAAGAAAGAAAGAATGCGATCAAGGATTCCAGCAAGACCGAATGCAAGCAAGGACTCAAGTAAAAAAGAATGCTAGCAAACATTGAAGCAAGAAAAATGCAATAAAGCATTCAAGCAAGAGAGAATGTAAGCAAGCTTCAAACGAGACAGTGCAAACAAGCAATCAAGCAAGAGAGGAACACAAGCTTGGATTCAAGTTAAACAGAATGCATACACGAATTCAAACAAGACAGACTGCAAGGAAGCATTCAAGCAAGAGAGGAATACAATCTGGCATTCAGATAACACAGAAATCAAACACTCATTCAAACGAGACCGAAGATATTGAACCGTTCAAGCAAGAGAGAATCCAAACAAGCTCTCAAGAAGGAAAGAAAGGAAACATTCATCTAATCAAGGCAGACTGCAAACAAGCATTCAAGCCAGACGGAATGCAAACAAGCATTCAAACAAGACCGAATGCGAACAAGGATTCCAGCCAGACAGAATGCACGCAAAGAATTAAGCAAGACAGAAGGCAAGTTAACGTTGAAGCAAAAATAATGCTATGAAGCATTCAAGCAAGACAGATTTCAAGAAAGACAGAATGGCAGCAAGCATTCAAACAAGACAAAATGTAAGCACGCATTCAAGCAAGACAGAATCCAAGCAAGTACTCAAGACGGAAAGAATGCAAATATGCATTTTAAATAGACAGAATGTAAACAAGCATTCAAATCAGACAGAATGCAAGCAAGCATTCAAACAAGACAGAATGAAAGCAAGCATTCAGGCAAAAGAGAGTGCAAAGTAGAATATTAGCAAGACCGATTCCATGCGGATATTCAAGAAGGAGAAAATGCAAACCTCATCTAAACAAGACTGAATGCAAACAAGGATCCAAGATAGGCAGAAAGTAATCAAGGGCCCAAGAGAGAAAGAATGCAAATAAGCATTCAAATAAGACAAAATGCAAACATGCATTCAAATTTTTTATCAAGAATGAGAAGAAGTATTCGAGCAAGACAGCGTGCAAGCAAGCGTTCAAGACCGACAGAATGGGAGCAAGCCTTCAAACGAATCAGGATGCAACCAAGGAATTAAGCAAGCGAGGAATGCGAGCAAGGATTCAATCTAGACAGAATGCATGCACGTATTCAAATAACACAGAATGCAGGCAAACAAGAAAGCAAACATGCATCCAACCACGGCATACAGACAAGCATTATAGCCAGACAGAATGAAGGCAACGATTCCGCAAGACATAATACACACAAGAATTTAAATCAGACAGAATGCAAGGAATCATCCTATCAAGACACAATGGAAACAAGCATTCAAGGAGAAATGAATGCTAAAGTGCAATCCAGCGAGCCAGAATGCGTACAATCATTCGATGAACACAAAATGCGCACAAGCATTCGAATACGTAAGAACGCAAGCAAACATTCAAATAAAAGTCAGAATACAATCAAGCATACAAAGAAGGCAGAATGTAATCATGCAGGCAAACAACAATTCAAGAAAGAGAGAGAGAGAGAGAGAGAGAGAGAGAGAGAGAGAGAGAGAGAGAGAGAGAGAGAGAGAGAGAGAGAGAGAGAGAGAGAGTGAGAGAGAGAGAGCAGTCCTTCAAATGAGACAGAATGCAAGCAAGCAATCAAGCAAGATAATAATACAATCAAGGATTTGAGCTTGACGGAATGCATACACGCATTCAAATAAGCAAAATGCAAGCATGCATTCAAACACTACGGAAGGCAAAGTAGCATTCAAGAGAGACAGAATCCACTCAGGCATTCACGAAGTAGAGAATGTAAACATACATCTAAACAAGACTGAATGTAAACAACTTTTCAAGATAGGCAGAAAACAACCAAGGACTCAAGAGAGAAAGAATGCGAACACGCATTCAAACGAGACAGAAGGTGTGCTAGCGTCCAAGCAAGAGAGATTCCAAGCAAGCACTCAAGAAGGAAAGAAAGCGAACACGCATCCTATCAAGACAGAATGCAAACAATCATTCAAGCAAAAGAGATTGCAAACCAGAATTGAAGCCAGACAGTATCAAAGCAAGCAATCAAGAAGGAGTCAATGGAAACATGCATCCAAACAATACAGAATTCGAACAATCATACAAGTAAGATAGAAAGAAGACAAACATTCACAACAGACAAAATGCAAGCAAGCACTCAGGGAAGCCAGAATGCGAGCAAGCATTCAAGGAAGACAAAATACAAACAAGAGTTCAAGAAGGAAGGAATGCAAACAGGCTTTCAAGCAAGACATGATGTAAACAAGCATTCAAACAAAACAGAATACAACCAAACGTTCAAGCAAGTCAGAATCCAAGCAAGCATATACGAAGGAAAAAATACGAACAAGTGTTCAAAGGAAAACGTTACAGCATGCAAACAAGCATTCAGTTAAGACAGAATGCAAACATTCCAACAAGATAGAATGCAAGCAGCGAACAAGATAGAATACAAAGCAATCAAGCAAGACATAATCCAAGCAGGCATTCAAGAAGGAAGGAATGCAAACAAGAAATCAAGTGAGACAGAATGCTAAGAACCATTCAAACCACACAGAATGCAAGCAAGCATTAAAGAAGGAAAGAATGCGAACATGTGTTCAATAAGACATAATATGATAATGCGAAAAGCATTCAAGGAAAACAGAATGCAAAAATGAATTCAAGCTAGACGGAATGTAAAAAAGTATTCGAGCAAGACAGAATGTAAAAAAAGCAATGCACCATCTACACAGTCGTTGCTACACATGTTCACGTCTTCAATGCTACTCTCTGGGGACCGTAATATGTACGCGCCCTTGATAGGACGCAGACAAGTAGCCTATTCGTGCAAGACAGAATGCATTCAAGCATTCGAACAAGACAGAATCCAGGAAAGCTTTCAAGAAGTAAAGACTGCGAACATGCGTCCAAAGAAGACAGAATGCAAACAAGCATTCAAACCAGAGAAAATGCAAGCAAGCATTCAAGAAGGAAAGAATGCAAAAATGCATTCAAGTAAGACAGAATATGAACAAGTATTCAAGGGAGACAAAATGCAAGCAAACATTCAAACAAGACAGGATGTAAGCAACAATTAAAGCAAGACGGAATGCGAACACGCATTCAAACAAGAGAGACTGCAAGCAAGCATTTAACAAAGACAGATTGCGAATAAGCTTTCAAAAAAGATAAAATAAAAACAAGAATTCAAGAAGGACCGAATAACAATATGCAAGCATTTAAGCAAGATAGAGTGCATGAAAGGATCAAGTAAGACAGAATGCAATGAAGCACTCACCCAAGATATAATGCAAGGAAGTATTTTAAAAAAACCAGAAACCGAAGAATCATTCAAACAAAATAGAAGTCAAGCAAGCATTAAAGCGTGGTAGAATGCAAGCAAGCATTCAAGAGGTCGGAATGCAAACATGCATTCAAATAAACCAGAATGCAAGCAAATATTCAAGAAGGAATTAATAATGTGCACGTGCTTTTAAATAAGACAGAAGTAGTTCAAGGGTGGGGGGGGGGAGGGAGGGGGGATGCAAACATGCATTCAAACAAGACACAATGCCAGCAAGCATTTTAAAATTACAGAATGCAAGCAAGCATTCAAACAAGAGAGAATACAAGCAACGATTCAAACAAAACCGAAACCAAACACACATTCAAAGAAGAATTAAAATAAGCCTGCATTCTTACAAGAGTAGATGCAAGCAAGCATTCAGATAAAACAGGATGCAAACCAACATTAAAACAAGCATTCAAACAAGACACAATGCCAGCAAGCATTTTAAAATTACAGAATGCAAGCAAGCATTCAAACAAAGACAAAATGCAACAAGGATTCAAACAAGAGAGAATACAACAAGCATTCAAACAAGAGAGAATACAAGCAACGATTCAAGCAAAACAGAAACCAAACAAACATTCAAAGAAGAATGAAAATAAGCCTGCATTCTTACAAGAGTAGATGCAAGCAAGCATTTAGAAGGAAAAAAAAGGATACAAACCAACATTAAAACAAGAAGGAATGGAGGAAACAATTCAAGCAAAAAGAATGCAAGCAAGCATTCAACGCTGAAAGAATGCAAACCACCATTTAAAGAAGAAAGAATGCTAGCCCACTTCTTAATACTTAAGAATGCAAGCAAGCATTTAGGCATGAAAAAATTGAAGCAAGGCTTACAAACGAGACAGAATCCACGCAAGCATTCAAACACGAAACAATGCAAACTTATCTTTTGAAATAGCATTAACCTATAACATTGTCGGGAACAACAGCTATTTACATTTGACTAAAAACGCCAATGGACTTTACAAAATCGAGAATTCTGTTGGGAATCGACGACGGAAAAGAAATCAATTCTTTAAGTGTGTACATTTGGGCTTTTTTCAAAGTCCTTATGTTTTATTATTTTGGTAGTAAAATATGTGTCGCTCCCCATATAAAAAGGATTTTCTCCTCCCGCGGGAGATACCTATGCGTCAGTAAAATTTTTAAGCAAGGGTAGCGATGGGGGACTGTAGATCTACAACTTCCAATAAAAAATGGATTTGGAAATTTTGTTGTTGCTCAGAAAGTATGACGAGTAAAAAAAATCTGTCGGGTCATGATACAGAGATATTAAGTGTATCAGGCTATGTGCAAAAGTTCAAATTTCTCAGGTAAAATCATTTGGTCCCAGGGTGGGGTTTTCTGTCAAATAGGTCAATGGGTGAATACATTATTTCAGTTGTTGGTTTGTTTGTTTTTTACGCCACTGTATATATATAGTTGTACAGGGAGATTTTAAAAAAACCCACCGATTTCATTACACAATATTTTACAAAGGAAAAATCAATAGAAAATTTCAGCTAGATTTAATTCAGAAGTAGATCTAGATCTAGTGTAGATATATACTTACAGTCAAATATTTTGTTCCTGCTTTGCAAGTGTCCAATGTGACCACCAGCAGCAGCACGGGATGACGAGCTCTTGATTCCACGGCGTCGTGATTTATTCCATACTTCATTGCTCGATCCTCAACAAAACCTCAATCGTTGTATATTACTTTAAGTGCGTACAGTGGGTACTAAGGCGAGCATTGTATCTATTATTCAAAACAATTAATTGCTGGGACGAAACCCCGCGGGGAATAGCAGGCCCCGTCGATTGCTTATCAAACTGAGGAGAAGAGATGCTGGAATAGGCGTACAACATTTATCAGAAAAGCGCGTTGCCGGGAAACGAATTCATAGAACATCTGCGTGGCTTAACAAACGTTACGTCAGGTAACAATCGGCGAGAACTGGAAAATCTCGGCCATTCATAGTTGCATCCCTTTTGTTTGATTCCAGTTGGAACGATGGACAATGGAATTATGGGTTTCGGGTTCATGTAGGCCTACACTACGAGTTTGCGACAGAGATACGAGCAGAGCAAACCTGTTAGAATATACAAAAACTAGTGTCACTGGAACTGCCAACAATAAATCCATCACAAATATGTTTCAGTTTTGAGAAAAACTAAACACGACTATTACAATCAACCCAGAACTGGAAAGTCTCGGACATTCATAGTTGCATCCCTTTTGTTTGATTCCATTTGGAACGATGGACAATGGAATTATGGTTTTCGGGTTCATGTCAGTAGGCCTACACTACGAGTTTGCGACAGAGATACGAGCAGAGCAAACCTGTTAGAATATACAAAACTAGTGTCACTGGAACTGCCAACAATAAATGCATCACAAATATGTTTCAGTTTTGAGAAAAACTAAACACGACTAATACAATCAACCCCGCTCGTGTTAAATTCGATTGTGTTGATCTTTGGTTAATTTGACCATTTTCTCGGTTTCCAGCACGTCGTAAAATTCTTACTAAAACGGAATAGAGCATGGAAAACCAATATTCCCGTGCTAGGCCGAGTCCCAAATAGAGGGTTAAAGTACAATTCCCTTTAAGTCTTAAGTCACACCAATGTCAAAGTTAACATCTGTAAGCAATTAACAATTTGACGTGAGAATAAGAACATCAAAACCAGAAGATGTCCTGGAGGTTAGCCTAAATAATAATCCCTTGAACAATCATGTGGAGAAAAAACAAACTACAGGAACTATCCAATTGTGCGGCACATAGAAATCGCGTCCATCGATGGAGAAATAGAAACAGAAACTAGAAACACGATCTCTAAAATACACTACACAACGTCACTTATCAGCTTGTTGTGCCCCTTGTATCTCATCCAAACACCAACAACACCTCTGTACACAATAGCCCCCCCCCCCCCCCCCCCAAATTAAAGAAAATTTTTTTTTAA
>NW_004799002.1:21871-39111 GCF_000002075.1 Aplysia californica | reverse complement strand
AACATGCATCCAAACCAATACAGAATTCGAACAATCATACAAGTAAGATAGAAAGAAGACAAGCATTCACAACAGACAAAATGCAAGCAAGCACTCAGGGAAGCCAGAATGCGAGCAAGCATTCAAGGAAGACAAAATACAAACAAGAGTTCAAGAAGGAAGGAATGCAAACATGCCTTCAAGCAAGACAGGATGTAAACAAGCATTCAAACAAAACAGAATACAACCAAACGTTCAAGCAAGTCAGAATCCAAGCAAGCATATACGAAGGAAAAAATACGAACAAGTGTTCAAAGGAAAACGTTACAACATGCAAACAAGCATTCAGTTAAGACAGAATGCAAACATTCCAACAAGATAGAATGCAAGCAGCGAACAAGATAGAATAGAAAGCAATCAAGCAAGACATAATCCAAGCAGACATTCAAGAAGGAAGGAATGCAAACAAGAAATCAAGTGAGATAGAATGCTTAGAACCATTCAAACCACACAGAATGCAAGCAAGCATTAAAGAAGGAAAGAATGCGAACATGTGTTCAATAAGACATAATATGATGATAATGCGAACAAGCATTCAAGGAAAACAGAATGCAAAAATGAATTCAAGCTAGACGGAATGTAAAAAAGTATTCGAACAAGACAGAATGTAAAACAAGCAATGCACCATCTACACAGTCGTTGCTACACATGTTCACGTCTTCAATACTACTCTTTGGGGACCGTAATATGTACGCGCCCTTGATAGGACGCAGACAAGTAGCCTATTCGTGCAAGACAGAATGCATTCAAGCATTCGAACAAGACAGAATCCAGGAAAGCTTTCAAGAAGTAAAGACTGCGAACATGCGTCCAAAGAAGACAGAATGCAAACAAGCATTCAAACCAGAGAAAATGCAAGCAAGCATTCAAGAAGGAAAGAATGCAAAAATGCATTCAAGCAAGACAGAATGTGAACAAGCATTCAAGCAAGACAGAATGCAAGCAAACATTCAAACAAGACAGAATGTAAGCAACAATTAAAGCAAGACGGAATGCGAACACGCATTCAAACAAGAGAGACTGCAAGCAAGCATTTAACAAAAACAGATTGCGAACAAGCTTTCAAAAAAGATAAAATAAAAACAAGAATTCAAGAAGGACCGAATAACAATATGCAAGCATTTAAGCAAGATAGAGTGCATGAAAGGATTCAAGTAAGACAGAATGCAATAAAGCACTCACCCAAGATATAATGCAAGGAAGTATTTTTAAAAAACAGAAACCGAAGAATCATTCAAACAAGATAGAAGTCAAGCAAGCATTAAAAAGCGGTAGAATGCAAGCAAGCATTCAAGAGGGTCAGAATGCAAACATGCATTCAAATAAACCAGAATGCAAGCAAATATTCAAGAAGGAATTAATAATGTGCACGTGCTTTTAAATAAGACAGAAGGAGTTCAAGGGTGGGGGGAAGGGAGGGGGGGATGCGAACATGCATTCAAACAAGACACAATGCCAGCAAGCATTTTAAAATTACAGAATGCAAGCAAGCATTCAAACAAGAGAAAAATACAAGCAACGATTCAAGCAAAACAGAAACCAAACAAACATTCAAAGAAGAATTAAAATAAGCCTGCATTCTTACAAGAGTAGATGCAAGCAAGCATTTAGACACAAAAAAACAGGACACAAACCAACATTAAAACAAGAAGGAATGGAGGAAACAATTCAAGCAAAAAGAATGCAAGCAAGCATTCAACGCTGAAAGAATGCAAACCACCATTTAAAGAAGAAAGAATGCTAGCCCACTTCTTAATACTTAAGAATGCAAGCAAGCGTTTAGGCATGAAAAAATTGAAGCAAGGCTTACAAACAAGACAGAATCCACGCAAGCATTCAAAGACGAAACAATGAGAACTTATTTTTTGAAATAGCATTAATCTATAATATTATCGGGAACAACAGTTATTTACATTTGACTAAAAACGCCAATGGACTTTGCAAAATCGAGAATTCTGTTGGGAATCGAAGACGGAAAAGAAATAAATTCTTTAAATGTGTACATTTGGGCTCTTTTCAAAGTCCTTATGTTTTATTATTTTGGTAGTAAAATATGTCTCGCTCCCCATATAAAAAGGATTTTCTTCTCCCTCGGGAGATACCTATGCGTCAGCAAGTTTTTAAGCAAGGGTAGCGATGGGGGACTGTAGATCTACAACTTCCAATAAAAAATGGATTTGGAAATTTTGTTGTTGCTCAGAAAGTATGACGAGTAAAAAAAATCTGTCGGGTCATGATACAGAGATATTAAGTGTATCAGGCTATGTGCAAAATTTCAAATTTCTCAGGTAAAACCATTTGGTCCCAGGGTGGGTTTTTCTGTCAAATAGGTCAATGGGTGAATACATTATTTCAGTTATTAGTTAGTTTGTTTTTTACGCCACTGTATATAGTTGTACAGTGAGATTTTTAAAAAAACCGATTTCATTACACATATTTTACAAAGGAAAAATCAATAGAAAATTTCAGCTAGATTTAATTCAGAAGTAGATCTAGATCTAGTGTAGATATACTTACAGTCAAATACTTTGTTCCTGCTTTGCAAGTGTCCAATGTGACCACCACCAGCAGCACGGGATGACGAGCTCTTGATTCCACGGCGTCGTGACTTATTCCATACTTCATTGCTCGATCCTCAACAAAACCGCAATCGTTGTATATTACTTTAGGTGCGTACAGTGGATACTAAGGCGAGCATGGTATCTATTATTCAAAACAATTAATTGCTAGGACGAAACCCCGCGGGGAATAGCAGGCCCTGTCGATTGCTTATCAAAATGAGGAGAAGACGAGCTGGAATAGGCGTACAACATTTATCAGAACGGGGCGTTGCGGGGAAACGAATTCATAGAACATCTGCGTGGCTTAACAAACGTTACGTCAGGTAACAATCGGCGAGAACTGGAAAGTCTCGGCCATTCATAGTTGCATCCCTTTTGTTTGATTCCAGTTGGAACGATGGACAATGGAATTATGGGTTTCGGGTTCATGTAGGCCTACACTACGAGTTTGCGACAGAGATACGAGCAGAGCAAACCTGTTAGAATATACAAAAACTAGTGTCACTGGAACTGCCAACAATAAATCCATCACAAATATGTTTCAGTTTTGAGAAAAACTAAACACGACTATTACAATCAACCCCGCTCGTGTTAAATTCGATTGTGTTGATCTTTGGTTAATTTGACCATTTTCTCGGTTTCCAGCACGTCGTAAAATTCTTACTAAAACGGAATAGAGCATGGAAAACAAATATTCCCGTGCTAGGCCGAGTCTCAAATAGAGGGTTAAAGTACAATTCCCTTTAAGTCTTAAGTCACACCACTGTCAAAGTTAACATCTGTAAGCACTTAACAATTTGACGTGAGAATAAGAACATCAAAACCAGAAGATGTCCTGGAGGTTAGCCTAAATAATAATCCCTTGAACAATCATGTGGTGAAAAACAAACTACAGGAACTATCCAATTGTGCGGCACATAGAAATCGCGTCCATTGATGGAGAAATAGAAACAGAAACTAGAAACACGATCTCTAAAATACACCACACAACGTCACTTATCAGCTTGTTGTGCCCCTTGTATCTCATCCAAACACCAACAACACCTCTGTACACAAAGAGCCCCCCCCCCCCCCAATTTAAAAATATTTTTTTTTTAAATTTTGAAATGGTATGGGTTTAACGCCCCTATCAATGCTGTTAGGTTATTGAAAGAGTGGGACCAAGTGGGAAATTCACACAACGTCGGACCGAGCTTTGCTGGAACCCCCGAACCCGAAATCTCACGATTACGAGTCTGGTAGCCTAACCACTGGGCTACGGACGCCACAATAATGTGACAATGAATGATCTCTTTCCACGCACGACTGATTTTAGTTTTAGGCCCCCTACACATACTACGTTCCAAACTGCCGGTTCGGAATTGAAAGGCAAACCTGGCGTCAGATCTGCATAATTATGTGGACGAAAAACTGCTAGAAAAAAGTTAAACCGGGAGGACGAACAGGCGGTTTTAACAAAAATTGATCTGGCTGCAGTTCAGTGCGTTCCCGTCGACCACAGCAATTGAGTGGCTTTTCTTGTCAGTATCAATATCTTCAAAATGATTTACCGCACATAAAATCTGATGACATGGTTTAAAAGAAGGAACCCATTTTTAAGCAAGATCCGAGAAGAATGTGTATTTTTTCAATAATTAAAGATTATTAAAAAATTCTTCCCCTTGAGCAGCACATTCTCTAAGGTATCGAAGAAGCTCCCCCCCCCTCCCACCCCCTCGCGCTTATTAATTTTTAGTTTATTTGCTCACTAACCCCCCCCCCCCTCCCTCCCTTGCTCCTTATTACATACCCACCGTTTATTATTTTCCGACGACAACGTGAAACATTATCTAGAATCTTGTTATGTGAAAAAACTTCTTTTTTTCTCTTTGTAACTGGCAAATTACCCTCAGTATTAGTAACGGTGCTGGGTTGGCTACCTCAATTTTCTGCCCATTTTAAAAACTGTTGTACATTTGTTTATATATTTTAAAAAATGAAACTGGTTTGTTCCTAAATGGGAAAAGTTGTCACTGTAACTTACTAAAATCACTAACATTCATGATCTCTTGTACTTTTATTCACTGAAGGAGAAATAAAACATATTTGTTCCTACTAGTACAAGGGTATGAGGTTGAATATGCCACCCCACCCCCCTTTTTTTAAATTTCGGACCATTTGTCCCCCCCCCCCCCTTTTTTTCATGTATTCTTACCCTCCTGTTTTATTCGATAATTCGATACCTTACAGTAAGTTGCAAGCAAGTCGTCATTCTCAGTGCACTCGCTGCGGTTAAACCTGAGAGGGTTTACAGTGTTGTTAGATGTACTGTAAAACTCTCAGGTTAAACCACGCGTGAGGTGGATGACGCGCCGACCCGTCGAATGGCTGTTTTTGCGCGGCGGTTCGAACGCCGGTTTCCTCTCAGGTTAAAATCGCCCGGTTGGAACGTGCATAACATGTGACGTGGCTCTAACTCTTATATAGCCTGTTCAATTGACTCACGGCATCACTCGGCTGCTCACAGTAAAGACAAACATCTGCGAAACCTCATAAAATTCAACAATATCGATTATCAAAAGTTTCGTTTACTGTTTGGATCATCCATTGCTTCTCAACGTGTAATTATTATAAGTAAGCAAATGGGTAAAATATGAGCGTACTTTAAAGAAAAGATTGAGATGCTGAAAACCTGAATGATAGCTTTCGGTATACTTTGAGTTTAACTTGTCTTTTTAAAAAAAGTGACTACAACCATTTCTTTTTTTTTTTCTTTTTATGATAATTAATGGCATTGGTGGACCAAACATGTGACAAGTCTCTTTAATCAAAACAAACGAAGGCAACAGTTTAATGTCACTGTGACTTCCGCCATTGTCCCTTCAAAGTAAATGTGAGGCACCATCAGGAAATCAGGTACTCGTCTAAAAAAAAAAAAAAAACCAGCTCGAAGAAACCCGCATTTTCCCACCCGCAGCATAATCTTTATCGATTGAAAAAGATATAACATTATGTTATTTTATATCTTTTTTGACTCAACACAATTTATGAGAAATATTGCAGGTTCTCAAGCTTGGGACTTCACCAAACTTTGGTGAACGATCTTGTCAGTTTGGTAGTGTTTGAGCGCGACACTGTATGCTTCCGCGGAAGCCGAGAATGTTTCTGAGTGTTCTCAGAGGGTCTGCTGGGGTAATAATAGAGCTAGTTGTAAAGCGCATGGAGCATGCTCTTGAGCATGGATATGCGCTATATAAATGCAATTATTATTAATTATTATTATTAATCATTATGCCCCAAAACTGACGAGCGGATGATTGTACCGAGTCGTGTCTAGCCTTGGGAACGGTCCTTTCAACATATTATTAAGTTACTGAAGTGAAAGTGTTGAGCGATCTTGTGTCCCTTAGGGACATTCAGGGACACAGACAAAATGGGACAGACAGGAGATTAGTGCTAGAACAAGGAAACTGTACTGGGTGAATGACATTACCAAGAGTAAGGGCAGATTTTCCTGGACTTTTTATTGCTTAATTTCCTCTCGTGGATGTCAAGATAATTTACAGACCTGATGGTGAGTGGTCAAGTGATTTGAATGTTGCCTGCACTGTCCTTTTTCTTTCTCTCTCACTCACTCACTCACTCACTCACTCTCTCTCTCTCTCTCTCTCTCTCTCTCTCTCTCTCTCTCTCTCTCTCTCTTTCTTTCTTTCTTTCCATCTCTCTCCCCATCTCTCTCTTTTCTTTTCCAACCACGCAGGATTTGGAAGAACCATAATGGGTTTTTGCGTTTGCTGGTGTATTGTGTTTTTTTGTGTATGTGTTTTGTTTTGCTGTGTTTTGTTTGTTTTAGGCTGTTTTTTTAGCGCGATGTTCTTATAAAAATAATCATTCCTATTATCATTTTCGTGGAGTAAGGGGAGGGAGAGTGGGGGTGCTTTGTTTCGTTGTCTATTTTTCGTATTTCCTTAATTATTTTTTGATTTTTTGTTTATTAATTGTGAGGCAGCGTGGTGGAATCAGGCTCTCGTCAAAATAATCAAAGTTTAAGAAACTTGCATTTTTCCACAGGTTTGTGAATTTTTATCAAATTTTTGTCTTTTGGCTCAACACTTTAAAGAACTCATTTCTGTGTAGATTTTTCTGAAAAGCGTTGATTAAAGGCACACATAAAATGTAAATTTTCAGTTTTAACGGACTCTAAACTAAGGAAATAATTATTTTTTTGCAGCTATTTCCTCATTAATTAATTTTGCCGCTGAAAACAGGTGACCCCGACCTCCTTCATTTCATATCTCGACTTGTATTCTAGATAAATGGATATTTTTTTCATCCAAATAAAGACAACTGAACATTCTTTAAGATGATACCAATAACTCTACATGCCGAAAAACTGACGATAGCCTGTGGTTCCACGACGCTGCCTCACAATTTATCTCTTTTGTTTTATATTTTTGAAAACAAAAAAGGGAGGGAGGGGGGACATCTTAAAATATGTTAGCGTTCTATCTAGTCCTTTAGCCATCTGCTCCAGCAAGTCACTTGGTGAGAAATTCTTTTTTTCGGGATGAGGGAAGGAGGAGGGGAGGATAGAAAGAAGGTAACGTTCCCTCCTAAGCCTTCCACATGACGTCAACTGAGTGATGTCAGCCTCGTGTCCTTATATTACACACGATCTAGACATCACTCATCACTAGACAATGTCAATAGCCCCCCCCCCCCCCCACACACACACAACCTGCACAACACAGCAGAGGTAATCTTGGTATGACGTAAGAACATAGGCTAGTGTATTATAATATTCTAGGTCGTAAACACTGGCGTATATCCGGTTCACAATGAAGAGCACCTTTTGAGTCAAGTGTATATGTGAGGCGGCGTGGTGGAACCATGCTCTCGTCAAAATAATCAAAGTGAAGAAACTTGCATTTTTCTGTAGGTTTGTGAATTTTTATCAACTTTTGTTTTTTGGACCAACACCTTTCATGCCCATTAAAGAAATTTCTCAGGGGATTTTTCTGAGAGAAAAAAACGTCAAATAAAGGCGCTGAAAATGTATATTTTCAGTTACCACGGACTCTTAAGCTAACGAAATTATAACAAATCTTTGGCGGCCATTTTCTCACTAATTTTACCCTTGAAAACAGGTGACCCCCACCTCCTTCATTCGCAAATATCTGGCCTTGTATTCAAGATAAATGGATATTTTTTCATTCAAATAAAGACAACTGAACAAGCTTTAAGATGATACCAATAACTCTTCATGCCCAAAAATTGACGAGAGCCTGATTCCTCACATATTATATTATTGGGCTACTAGTTTTATGACAAGGTCACTCCCCAGCATGTCAAGATTTCCAAAACGTAATTCTAATTTGGGGACTGTTGTAGTTGTTGTTGTTGTTGTTGTTGTTGTTGTTGTTGTTGTTGTTGTTGTTGTTGTTGTGTGTATGTGTGTGTGGTAGCCTATCCGTTCGAAATGTTCGGAGCCCCGAAGAGTGTGCTCTTCACCAGGGCCACCGCCTCCCTTGGGTAGCGTGTGAGGCAGTCCAACCTCCCTGAATCCTCCCCGAAGAGATGCCACCGCCGGGCCTCCGTGGTGGGGCATCTCTGCAGCCAGTGCTCCAAATCTTGGGGCTCCTCGCTGCACAATGGACATATTGGGTCTGATGTTTTGTCTATTCTATTTTATTTTGTTGTTGTTGTTGTTGTTGTTGTTATGATTAATTCAGTTTTTGCTCTTGTTGGTGCTGTTGTTGTGTGAAGTAGGAATGTTGCTGCTGAAGTTATGGGGTTGTGGTTTTGCTTTTATTGTGAAAGGGCGAAGCTGCCGTTAATGTTGAATTTTTAACACATTACACTTATTTCATAGTAAAATTGGGGTAAATCTTATCAAAACCAAAGATTACTAGGATAGATCCATTTCAAAGATTAAAACGGTAAAAAAAATAATTTTTTAATAAAATGAAAACAAGGCCAAAAGCAAAACATAAACAAATATAAGTAGGGCGTTTAACGAAAAAAATTAAAAACGATTAATTTGACCAAAATATTATGTCACTAGATAGCACTAAAGGAGTTGAGAAAAACAAAAAAACTGCATGAAGATTGGATAACGGTTCAAAAGTTATGCAAGTTTTTTTTGTGAATTTGGGCATTTTTTCGGGGATAATTAATTACTTACGTATATAGACAAGAGGATGGCACCAAAATGTGCGAAATGAGGCATGAGAAGACAACTTAGCAACAGTTTTCCTTAGTTCAAAGAAAAAGTTGCCTTTAAAAAATATGATAATCATACATTTCCAGAAAGGTTATGCAATTGCCTGCATGATAAACAATGTATTACGTAATATGCAAAGTCATGTGAACAAATATGGCCGCCAATATGTCTGCCATTCACAAAACGCGCAACTGATTTTGACTTAAAAGTGACATAACATTAAATTTTTAAGTCAAAAGTGTACAAAAGTATATATTTTCTTGATCAGCACGACTAGGTGCATCTAACGAACTGTAAAACAAGCAACAATAAATCCATTTTATTTTTTAAAAATCACATTTCACCCCAAACAAAATGAATGTAGTTGGGCACGGAAAACACGAGCACTGAAAACTGAAAATCACGAATGGCTCGTACAGATTGCCATTCTCTGATTGATATCTCTTCAATTTTTCTTCACCTTTAGCCCTTAACCCGAATTATGGATGTGTTGAAGACGTTTGTCATCCCTCGATGTATTTAAATTATTCGTGCCTCACTTGGGTGATTTTGAATCTTATTCCGAAATGCCAACAGTCTTGAGCAAAAGTATACATTATTCTTTATATTGGCAAAAAGTGAGGCATCCAATGAAAGAGCGCATACTAACAAAGAACAGAAGGATACAGAGGAAGAGAACCAGTGTCTGTGGTGTAGTGGTTAAGAGCTTCGCTTTCATAAGCAGGAGATCAAGTATTGATTTCCAAGAGGGGAGAAAATTGTTATCTATACTTTTCAAAAAAAAGAAAAGCTTAACCAAGTGCTTGTGGTTTCGTGATAATAAAATATGTAAAGATGAGGTTTTGTGCATGCTAGTTTTTTTCACACATATCTTGAGCTTTTCACAACAAAATTCATTGTTTACTCACAGTCACAGGTAGGCACAGCCTAAACGGTTGAATTGTGTGATAATTGAGTGTTAAAAAGCTCGCAACTTGTCTAATTTTGTGAGTAGCCAAACGAAATTTGGAGTGTGAGTTCATTCACTGGGTGGCTCTATAACGGCCGAAAAAATGCTTTGTCAGTTCAGCGAAATGCCATGCCACGACAAACGATGGAAGAGCGAAACCAGGCTATTGGACGCTTGCAAGCCCGAGAAAGTCCAGGATCTGGACAATAAAGATGTATCTTATCTTATCTTATCTTATCTTATCTTAAAGTCTAACTGATGTTGTCACACATTTCAAAGTGTCACAGTCTACCATCAGCCAACTTTTTGCAAGGTTTCACCAGTCCAACTCCACTGCCGATTAACCGAGAAGTGGACGGCCAAGCGCAACAACTCGAGCCCAGGATCGCTTTATTCAGCTTCATCACCTGCGGGCTTGTTTTGTGCCTGCCTTTTCAACGGTCCAAGCGCTTCGGAAAGTCATCAGAATTTCCGACCAGACAGTACGCAACCGACTCCGAGAGAGAGGGCTCCGCGCATATCGACCTTTAAGGACATTGTTGACGGACCGGCATCGCCAACAGCGACGACAATGGGCCACTCAGCACGTCAACTGGAAGCTACAGAACTGGCGGCACGTATGGTTCAGTGATAAATCCAATTTTCTCATCTCTCGACACGACAGACGACTTCGAGTTTACCGACATCGAAATGAATGAGAGGTTAGCAACTGGATGCATCTCCCAGGCCTTATTGCATGGTGGTGGCAGTGTGATAGTGTGGGGAGCAATCAACCACACTCGCAGGAGCAACCTGGTGAGAGTACAAGGTAATCTGGCAGCCCACGCCTACATAAACAACGTTCTCCAACCACATGCCCTTTCATTGCTTCAACAACCAGGGGCAATCTTCCGGAGGACAATGCCAGACCGCATACTGCCAGAGTAACTAGAGACTTTCTGGCAAGAAACAATGTCCAGACATTCCTATGGCCCTGTCCCCGTAGGATCATGCGATTGTGCGGCCGCGGCGCGGCGGCGTTTTTTTTAGCATAATTCTGCAACATTTGCATAATTTTGGATTATCTGTGTTTTTTTCACGTTTTTTTTTTCCTTTTTTGTTTTTTACAAAGCAGTTAATTAACGCCTCGCCATGTGACTAAAGGGACGTAATCACCGTAATAAGTCTCATTTAAGTGAAAAGTTAGTTATTTTCCCTTGTTAGAAGATCCTTGGTTATGGGTTGTGATTTTGTTCCTTGAGCATGTTCAATTTTTCAATCTATCAAAAGTTGTTCTCATGTCTGCTGATGTTTCAAGTTTGACAGGTGTGCCTGGTTTTAGTAATGTGCCAGCATCAGAGGTCCAGATGTCCTTTTAAACAAACAAAAAAAAATAATTTTTTGCTTTCCTCTATAGAGATCTAGATCTAGATATCTAGATCTACAGCTGAAAGTTACAGAGATTATTATTTTGGGTTGTTGTTGTTTTTTGTTTTTGTCTTTTTTTTTTTTACTGATGGTATTGTTTTCTTTTCCAAATACACAACAAATTACTGATACTGATATCTTCTGTTTTCAGTTTTTCTGTACATAAAACTTGAAAATCATGAAACTTCGTGTTGAAAAAGTGCAAAACGTGTCGCGAATGGTGTTACGGTAACTTGCATAATTTTTGTGCATAATTTGGCCTTCTAAATTTGCATAATTCTACGGTGACAGCTATGGCCTTCAAATTCACCGAATATGAACGCTATAGAACACATTAAAGATGTTTTGGACAGACGTCTCCGGAACAGAGTTGTCGCCCCTGCCACTCCTGATGAACTGTTTGCCGCTTTGGATGAAGAGTGGAGGGCAATACCACTCTGCAACATTCGTCATCTCATCGCCTCCATGCCCAGAAGATGCCAAGCGGTACTCCAGTCAGCAGGAGGCCACACCCAATATGAACAGCCGCCCTTGGACGGACAGATAGGAGCATCCAATTGATTGTTCAAAATCAATTCAATTTTGTTGATAATCAATAAACAGCAATGACTAAAATTTCAAAACGTATTTTCTTTCCTTCATTTATATCAACAGTTATTCAGTGCTGTACGATTATACACGGTGGTCAATTTGATTATGCGGATTTTTAATTTTTGTTTTTGTTTTTGTTTATTGTTTTGGAGGGGGGGGGGGGGGTTGTTGAACAGTACAGTATCTCTGTCTTTCCACTGTGATGTAGTGTCTCTCTCAGCCCAGGCTGGCCCGAACAGACAGGAAAGGGGTGTAAAACCACCTACATTTAATTAACTAAAAAAACACACAAACAAAGAAGCAGGGCAGAAAAAGGCAGAATAATAACAATAATAAATCAACAACACAAAGATATTTTCAACTGCTGGAACAGTAGGAGAAACATTGAACAAAAACAATATAAGAATACATAACAAACAAGAGAAAGGTGTTTGCTTCTCGCCTCTACACTTTAAGTATAAAAGGTAACAGAGGCTGCTAAAGATAGGCAAAGTACATAGTAAGTAAACTCTCTACGATACAATGCCATATTACCAACTACCAGACCAGCAATATTCTCAGTCAACAACAAGATTCCGTTTTTTCATTTCACAACTGCAGTTCAAAGTAACATGGGCTTCTGAGCCACTGAACTTGTCAGGAGCAACAATCACAATAATATCCTTCTTCTGAGGAGCTCAATACTAATTATTATTTCACCTTGCCTTGCTTCCAAGTGAACTTATCATTAAGATTTTTCAATTTATTTTTAACTCTGCACCAAGTGACTACTGCCTGATCTAGCATCTGCGTTTGTTGCCATTTTTTGTCCAAAAGTTGCCACAAACAATGGCAAAAGCTGCCAAAAACGTTGCCATTAATTTTCAAGCTTTCAACCCTCTGTAACGACGTAATATAGCAATATGTTGATAGAAGTAACAATCTATAGCACCAGAATTTCTTGTGCTCTGTTTTGAGCATCCAGAAAATCATTTGTAGTCACCAAGAGGGTAAAAACGTTGAAAATAAAGGTTTCACAATAGAATGAAATCAAAATGAGAACAGCACGTATAAATAACCACAAAAATTAACTAATTAGGGCGCGTGTCCACCTATCTGAAGATTGGCTGTTTTAACCCTAAACGTGTGTAATTCAAGGAAAAGTAGGCTTGCAGGATACCACATGTAAATTATATTAATTATGGAATCACACACAATTGGGGTGTGCCAGTGCCAGTGCCAGTATTCGGCTTTGGAGGAGACACGCTCTAACATAACACATTTATATTTTGAAAAGGGTGGGAACAGAATTAAATTAAATAACATTACGCTGTAAAAACGCAAAAAAAAAAAGAAAAACGAATAATCAGAACAATTTTTAGAAAAATTAACTCACCAACAAATTAAAACACAACAAAGAGGGAAAAAATAAAAGACAGACAGCAATATAAATAGTATATAATGTACTTATTTTCTCCGCATGAAAATAGATACACATGGACATCTTAAAACTTATCAAAATACAAGTCTAATATGTTATGAAGTAGATTTGTTGTTTTGTCTTTTTTGAAAACTTATGCAAAAAATCCCGGCCGCGATTCGCGGACCAAAAAATACGATTCGCAGGTCGCGGCCGCGACAAACGCAGATGCTAGCGTAATGCACACAGAGTCGGGGGAAAACTTTTTTTGATTTTCTAGTACTTGACCTTCGCCCCCCCCAAAATCGATCAAGATTTTCTAGTACTTGACCTTCGCTTTCTTCAATCAACCTTTTTCTTCTTGGATTGATACGATTTCACTCTTTTACTTTGACTTTGAAAGTTTCATTTTAGTTTCAACTTTCTTATATTCAGTATTCAAATATTTTTAAAAAAGTATCTTTGACCGTTAATAAACATTTTGGCCACCCTTGTACTACCTAAACTAGTCATACCTTTGATGACAGTTGTTTGTTTACATCAGTTACATTAAAAATCCAGAGTTACTTGCCCCTGACTTCTGGCTTTGCGGGTGATTTTTTTTTTACATTTCGAAGTGAACTAGGGTAGTGTAGTAAAGTTCGATTTTCTTCTACAAAACTTTAATCATATTTAACAAAAATGACATTTTTAGAGAGCTAAATGATTTACCTATCAATATAACGTCCCCCGGGAGCGTTTTCTATTGTTAATGAAAAAGAATTTTGAAGATAAAAAATATATTTTACTATAACTTTTTTACACAAGCGTCGTACAAACTCTGGGTGGGTTGCAAACCGTATTTTTTCCCATACCGGGCATGTTTGTTACCGCCATTTCCTCATAAAGTCAGTATTTTATTTTTCTTTATCGGTCGTTTTCTCAAAACGCGACTTTTCACTAGACTTTTTTAAATAACTCCACCATTTTTCATCCAATCTTCATGAAATTTTCACAGAATGAAAAGAAGAGGTAATACTAAAAAAAATTATGTTGCGTTTTTGATATATGGAATAGATTTTTGTTGGTGGTGTCTGGAGTGTGGATTTTCACGGATTTTTCGCAAACTTGAATGCTACCTCAGGAAAAAATTCTTTAAAATTGTCTAATTCGTTTAGGAAGAAAACAACAGACAAATTTTTAGATCTTATGTTTGTGAACACGCATGCAAAAAAACAATCAATTTCCATGCGAGATAAGTGCGGTATTCATTACGTAAGACGTGTCAATAAAATCCAAGATGGCGGCGTATCAATGGAAACGAAACTTTTTTCTCAAATTTGATTGCGGATTTTAAGAGTCCTTACTATACTTATTATATGTGTGAAATTTGGTAAAATTCGGTCCGGTAACAAGCGAGATAGCCTCCAGGTGTAGTCCCCCCCCTTAATAAAGGGAAGCTCATTGACACAATAATGGCAATTAAATGCTGGGAATGAAGAAGACTGAAAGTCAAAGAGAAACAACAGAGGGAAGATAAAGAAGTACTCTAAGGTATCCAATAAGCGTCCCCTCCCCCCCCCCCCCTCCTCGCTTATACAGTTTCTGTTTCATTTGCACCCCCCCCCACACAGCTCATTATTCCCCATACCCCCCCCCCCCCCCCCCCCCCCCCCGTTTATTATTTTCCAGCTTGCCACGACCGACGGTCATATGAAACATTCTAGAATCTAAATATCTGAATGAAACTTATTTTTTTTGTAAATGGCAAATTACCCTCAGTATTAGATCTAGAACCGGTACCGGGTTGGCTACCTCAATATTATTTTCTATGAATTTTTAAAATGTTTGTACATTGGTTATCATTTTTTACTGAAACTGGTTTGTTCCTAAATTGGAAAAGTTGTTACAGTAACTTACTATAAAATCACAAAAATTTCATGATCACTTGGGTTTTTTTTTATTAACTGAAGGAGAAATAAAACGGATTTGTTCCTACTAGTTAACAGGGGTGTGAGGTTAAATGTGCCCCCCCCCCCCTTTTTTTTAAAAATTCCATCACCCCCGTTTATTAATTTTGGACCGCTTGTACACACCCCCCCCCCCCCCCGTTTATTCCTACCTCCCTTTTTATTCGATACATTTGAGTAAGGGCCTTGACAGACGAGCAACAATTGTCGCGCAGAAACTTGCGCAGAAAGTGACACGTTTGTGTTGCAGCCTCACGGGGCGACATTTAACGCTACTGTTCAGTTCAACATGGACGATCGGAGAGTCAGGGTGGCTTTGGTCATGGTGATGAGAAGAATCTTAAAAAAAAAAGCAACAAAGAGGATTTTGGGTTAATCCCATTGTTCCTCACAGATTACCAGGAGGACAGTTTTACACCTCATATGCAGTGGCGGTGGGTGGATCAAGATTTGGGTGGGGCTTAGGTTTCTTCCATTTCTTTACCACCAAAAAGCATGCAGTAAGAACAAAACAGTGATGATTTTTCTATACTCACGTCGAGCCACGGCATTTAGAGAACCATTCAAACGAAAAGAGTCACCTTTGTCTTCCATCTCTTTGTTCTTAGTTACATTTAAACTCTTCTGGATGGTGTGGACAAAGCCGTTTCACTTCCAAATTTCTCTAATTAGTTTTTATCTGAAGAAAAAGTTGCCTCAAAAGTGGTTTGATGTAATTAATAACTGTAAATCTCAGAGGCACAAACACACAGCACTCCAAACACATACCGTCTATGAGATGGATTGGGTCGTGTTGTTGCAGAAAATAGAACGCGCCTAACAAAGGCCCAATGGGCACATAGGTAACTGTGTCACTGGGGGAAAGTGTGTCGTAAACTTTCACCCCATTGTCAGGGCTGGGAGAACATGAGCCCTGTGTGCAGTGTTATTTTTTAAAAGTCTTCTACCTTTTTACAAGAAGAGGTTCATTACAGACGGTCGTGGGAACCGGCTGATTCTTTCTGAGCCCTAACGACATTTGATTGGCTGTTAGGTTACTATAGTTTGCAAGCGGTGACAGCAATGATTGGATAAACGGGCAAGCCGCCAAGCTGATAACTGTGTGTTCATTGTATGCGACCATAACTGTTTCAACTGCTTATTTAATTATTTTAAAAACTTTCATTAACTAAGGGACAGAGTTGGGGGGGGGGGGGGGGAAGGGGTGAGGGGCTCAAGCCCGTAAGCCCTTCACTACCCACCGCCACTGCTCATATGAAGAGCTTCAAGAAGATGAGTCCAAATTCTTCAATAACTTTCTTCATTGGATTCTGGTCTGAGTGCTAGGCATTCATCTATCCAAGCATCATTTAAAAAAAAATTGTTTTCATATTATTCACTTGTGCTGTTCTAACGGATGTTTCTGCTCTTTATTTCCAAAAGCAAACGCTCTGTTTTGTGATAAGAAGACATGGTTGCACTGGGAATATTGTCGTGTTCAATGGGAAGCGAGAAAAAACACAACTCGTGACCCCAGTGCTTTCTTGTCGTATATCTATTTTTAAAAACAGTGAAAACAGTTCATAACAAAGAGTGAGTTAATAAAAAGAAGTCACATGTTCACTGTTACTATTGTAGGAATGCGCCGGCAGTAAATACACCTCGACAACACACGTCTGCTACACCCTGGGGGTTCCATTGTTGTAATTTCTCAATTTCCTTGACTGTATAACCGTATCTTAAACTCGGACAGACATAGAAAGCCTTTACAAAAGTGTTCACGTAAGCGCTGACAGGTCTTTGAAAAGCTCTGAATTAAATATTTATTGTAATTGATTCACTTGTCAACAACACGTACTCTAACATCCTAAAGATTTCTCCAAAAAATCGCAATGTTCAGCAAGCCAACAGAATTGAATTTAAACAAAGGAGATGAAACCTTGGTCCCCACGCTCTGACATCTCCTAAGGAGAAGTGTGAAAACGAGAACAATGCCCCGGTAGTGGATTAAAACTCGAATCCCTTCGTGGTCAGCTGGCCGTGTTACACAATGATTGCCCACGTGTGGACGCGCCTTTGATGAAAACCCCCGTGGGCAGCAACACGTGGGCTGCTCCCCTTGTCCGAGTTTTCTTGAGAATACAAAGTGTAAAATCTGACTGGT
>NW_004799002.1:12854-20354 GCF_000002075.1 Aplysia californica | reverse complement strand
AGTTGTTCACCAGAAATCGGTAGTGTTTTTCATTGATATAATTACACCGGTAACTTCACCTCCTTCGACCTAGAAGGAGGCTCCTGTTTAGAGAAACTGGTATTCTCGTCTCTTCCCCTGACTAATGTGAGTGAATACGCTAGGATTCTAATTGAAAGGACTAGAGACGAAGAAAGGACAAACCAAGTGTCCATATGAGGTAAGACAGTGCATTCCCATTTTTGTATCAGTAGACCCGACGATTCTGTTCTTTTTCAACTGTTATCTCTGTGTCTGTGTGCCTGTCTCCCTCATTTTTCCTACTATTATATTGAAAAAGGTATTCCAATTTCGTCATGAAAAGTTAGAGACCTCACTTCTTTCTCTCTCACATTCCTCTCGCAGAATCCAAATTTCCTGTTGATCTAAGTTTCGAACCTTTATACTCTGGATAAGAGTAGGTGATTTGTGTGCAGATTCAACGATGCTTCGAGAAAAAAAAAGTATTGTAGAAGTATAGAAGTAGCATACACTCAGGAGTTCCAATTTTGTCGTACTCTCGTACTCTGACAAAACTCCTTTTTCTTGTTCACAGCTAGTTTCTAGATCTAGATAAAAGGCATTTTTTTTATTAATGTAACCATTTTTAAAAAGACGTTCTTCCAAAATTTGAATTCAATTTTTTTTTAAACCACGCACAATTTCACTTTGATATTTTCCCACACACGTAGGATCAGACTATCGATTTATCAATCTTTTTTACAGGCGTTTTTTCAGCTTAGGGCAGCATGGTACACATTCATGTACTTTCAATTTTGTTAAAATTTTATACTTGTTATAATGTCGTTGTATGCCTCTGGGTGCCGTGTAGTGATACAGAGTGGGGGCTCCTGTCCACGTTTTCGCTTTGTGGGTCTGTTCAGCCCATCTTGTCTTTATTTTTTACAAGTTTATTTCCTACTAAGAACAAAAGAAAAATTATCTAAAGTATTTAACAGACACTATATGCAACAGGTTAGGGTGAAATCAATAAAACGCATTCTAATTTCTAGAAGGAAAACAAAACAAAAATGAAACAAACATTAACCCCAAGAACCATGGAAAGTAAATACAGCAACTTATTAGAAAAATACAACTTAGTTCGTTTTGTATTTGTTTGTATTTGTTTGTATTTTTTACGGGAATCGCCGGACGGGAAAAAATAATCAACGTAATAGCTCTACTATTTTTAAGATATTCGTTCAGAATGTGCAAGGTAGGGTACATTTTGTAATTTGAAAGAGCAAAACTCGTGAAATAAAAGCGTGTTTTACTTCCACAAGTAATATATGTATGATATACAAAATTATAAATACATTTATATACATATATTATTTATATATATTTATATTCATATTTATATGTATATATATATATATATATATCACGTGTGTAAGACGTGTAAGACGGCCAAGCATTGTCGAGATGCCGAGGAGAAAAGTGACCGTTAAAGATTGATGGTCGTCATACGCAGGACAGATCAAAATAATAATAATAATAATAAATAGCATTTGTATAGCGCATATCCCCACTCAACAGCAGACTCTATGCGCTTTACACTATATTATTACCCCAGCATACCATAGAACACTCCGAAACATTCTCAACTTCCCGGGAAGCATACAGTGCAAGCAGCTGATTAAGCGCTCAAACACTAACAAACTGATAAGATCTTTCGCTGTCTATAGCCGGGTACCCATTCCCATCTGGGTGAAGTGAGGGAAATTTGTGTAAAGTGCCTTTCCCAAGGACACAACGTCGGGCCCCTGACGGGATTCGAACCCACGACCTTACGGTTGCGAGTCCGAGAGCATAACCACTAGGCCACCGACGCCAAATGAAGAAAACAAACAGTTTATTATATTGAGGTCCGAACAGGAGGTGGTCGCACGCTGTTTAATTTTTATTCTGATTTCTGTTTACCATCGAGAAATTAGAGTGTTTTTGATTCATTTCATCTAGCCTGTTGCTTATTCCAATATGGTGTCTGCTAAAGACTTTAGGTAATTTTTTGTGTTTTAAAAAGGAAATAAACTCGTGTTAAAATAACCCCAAGATGAGCAAAACAAACCCACAAACGAAAAGGTGAACAGATGCTTTTACTGTTAATTTTCTCCTCGACAATGCGAGGCCGTTTTACACAGGTTCAACTGTGGTTTTTGTTGGGCTTTGTGGTTGTTGTTTTTAAGGCCATAAGAAGATATGGCGTTTTTTGTGGGACTTTTTCTTTTTAGTTCTCTTCGGGGGGGGGGGGGGGGGGGGGGTTGGCTGTTTAAAAAAAAAAAAAAAACGAGCCCGTTGTCACAAACGTTCGTTGCTTTTGATACACACTGAACAAAAGCATCCAGTATGAATTGAACGTTAAAATGAATGGTCTTAATTACCAAAAACAAAAAACAGTCCTTCCCGAGAAGGCCCAACCAAAGAACTGAAATATGACAACTCTTTACTTTATAATTACTCTCAAAACTATTATGATTTGCTTTTGTCGACTACTCCTAAGCCCAAGTGACAATTGGCGCTCGTCGAGTGGCGTTGATTAACAGGATTCAAACACCTAGACGCCGTCATACTGTCACTTAGGCGGTAGAATCACGCAGATGTTGGTAGGTCTAAACCGCATGAAGCTAGTAACTTATTTAAGAAAGCCCTTTTTATTAGTTACAAACAACTGTCCTACATCATATTATATTTTATATCTGAATTTCAGATTCATAGGTACGAGCATAAAGAAATAAAACATTGTTTTGCTTCCACTGAAAAAATTGTCTCTTAATAATAATAATAAATAGCATTTGTATAGCGCATATCCCCGTTCAACAGCAGGCTCTATGCGCTTTACACTATATTATTACCCCAGCAGACCATAGAACACTTCGAAACATTTTCAGCTTCCCGGGAAGCATACAGTGCAAGCAGCTGATTAAGCGCTCAAACACTAACAAACTGACAAGATCTTTCGCTGTCTATAGCCGGGTACCCATTCCCACCTGGGTGAAGTGAGGAAAATTCGAGTAAAGTGCCTTTCCCAAGGACACAATGTCGAGTCCCTAACGGGATTCGAACTCACTACCTTATGGTTGCGAGTCCTACAGCCTAACCACTAGGCCATCGACGCCACTTGGTACTTAGGCAGTTGAACCACTATATAATATATAATCTCTCTATATATATAAGTAAATGTGTTTGAGGAAAAGGGTATAGTATTAATCCAGCCCAAATCAAAAGAGTTAACTACAAGACCTTATTTTGGAACGCGGAAACTAATATTTAAATTCTAATGTAAACCCGTCCCGATCGTCAAAAGCCCGGCTCAAGCAAGAACAATCTGGTAGTATGGTTGCGACGTACGAAATCACTTGGAGGCGAAGATAGAACGGGCGAACATTGAAACATTTGAATACTGGCAGTAGTGTGACGAGTGGACATTTTCCTATTGTTTGCACTCACTCACAGAGCATGAACATACCATATTTATAGTATAAACAACCGAAAACTCCCGATAGTCAAACGACACAAACTCTATGAATGTTCACTATGAATAACTGTTGACGGTTGAGTTCGTTATTTTATTTTATTATTTTTTTTTTGGTCATCTTTAACACAATGGTCAAGTCTTTACTGTTATTTCATGGGGATAATCAGAACGTGCGATTGTGGGATGTATGTAACCAATCAAGCAAATAAGCTTTCAAACAAAGAAGAATGCAAGCAAGCATTCAAAACAAGAGAGGGAGGAAGAAATCTAACCAGAAAGAAGGAAAGCAATCTATAAAATAAGACGGAATGCAAACAAGCAGTTAAAAAGGAAAGATTGCACACAAGCATTCGTAAAAGAAAGAACACAAGAAAAAGAATGCACGCATGCATTAAACAAGAAAGATTTTAAGCAAGCACACAAACATGAAGGAATACGTAACACACTAGCATTCGAAGAAGAACTAATGCAAGCAAGCATTCAAACAAGGAAGAATGCGAGTAAACAGTCATAGAGAAAAAGAAAAACAACAAAACATAAGACAAGTAAGCAATCAGCCAACTACACTTTCATTGGTATTGATGTGCAAGTCTTCACTGTTTCTCCATGGGGACAGTCTGTGCTCGCCATAGGTCGGGAGCACGGAAGAATTCAAACAAGTAATCGAACAAGAAAGTAAGAAAACGCGCATTTAAAAAGAAAAAACGAAAAAAGAAATAAACCATAATTTTAAGCAGTCACCCAACCAAGCATGCAAAAATTCAAGCCAACATGCAAGTTTTATCTTTAGGTCGGAAAGAAATGTATGGCGCTCGTAATCGCAACAATCCTGAGATTGTGGAGTAAAAAGCGCGCGAGCCGTCATAACCTATAAGCCCCGCCCCTAGCTCAATCCTTTGACCCAGTCCACAACAATGGAAGCCAACACATTTGAAGTCATGTGCAGCGAGCCGTGTTACACAATGGTAATCCATGTGCTGACACGTCTGTGGTGAAAGCTGTCGTGGTCAGAGGACACGTGAGTTGTTCCCCTTCTCCACGTTTTCTTAGCTAAGTATCAAAACTCTGATTGGCTGAAAGCTCGAATCATGGGCCCAGTTGTAAGATCTGATTGGCTGACTTACCCGCGCCGCACCAGACAACGCAGTTTTACCATCTTTCTGAACAGTTCAGTTCGAATCTCACCAGGACAAACTTCGTTTCCTGAGTCGTTCACCAGAAAGGAGCTGTGTTTTATATTGATATGGATATCGTAGACGAGCAAACTGCTATCTTCTCAACCTTCCAAATGGAGAGGGGCCTATGTTTAGGAAGAAGTGAATCGGCCCAAGTATTTCTCACCTCCTCTACGGACAAAGTTGAGTGACCACAACAGGATTCCCAGGACTAGAGACGAAGACAAGACAGACCGCATGTCCATACGAGGTAAGAAAACCCTACCATTCATCCTACCATGTTTATGTTAGTAGAGTCTACTGTTTTTTCAATTCTTTAAAATGTTAATTATGTTATACATGTAACTCTCTCTATTTCTCTCTCTCTCTCTCTCTCTCTCTCTCTCTCTCTCTCTCTCTCTCTCTCTCTCTCTCTCTCTCTCTCTCTCTCTCTCTCTCTCTCTCTCTCTCTCTCTCTCTCTCTCTCTCTTTCTCTTTCTCTCTTTCTTTCTCTTTCTCTCTCTCTTTCTCTGTCTCTCTCTGTCTGTCTCTCTCTCTCTCTCTCTCTCTCTGTATATATATATATATATATATATATATATATATATATATATACATATCTCTCTATCTATCTCTCTCACTATCTCTATCTCTCTCTTTCTCACTTTCTATCTCTATCTGTCTCTTACTCACTTTGTCGATTTTACCTCTTATACTTTGAACTAGAATGGTTTATTTTTCCTTTTGATTAAACTGCGTTTGGAAAATAAATAAGAGTTAAAGTAAAATCCGATCAGTCTTTTTTTTTTTAATAGAACGCGCACAATTTCTTTATTATTGTCACGAACACCGATTTATTTGCCTACCCGAAACTGCATGACGAGTGGACATTTTCCAGTAGATCTGATATGCGCGGGGCTTTACAGAGCGTTCACACCAGACCTATACGGACGACCAAAAACGGATAAAAAGCAAAAGGCACAAGACTGTCTTTAAAACTACATTGCGTTCTCACTAGACGCCCGTCGACTGTCAAGTATATTTTTAGCATCACATCCGTTTTATTTGTTTTGCGGTAAAATAACAAGAGAGGAATGCAATCCGGCATTCAGACAACACAGAAATTAAACACAAATTCAAACGCAAACGAAATGGAAGGTGTTGAAGCGTTCAAGCAAGAGAGAACCAAAGCACGCTCTCAAAAAAGAAAGAAAGCAAACATGCATCTAATCAAGGCAGATTGCAAACAAACATTAAAGCAAGACAGGATGCAAACAAGCATTCAAACAAGACAGAATGTGTACAAGGATTCCAGCAAGACAGACGGCAAGCAAGGAATCAAGCAAGACAGAATGCAAGCAAACGTTCAAGCAAAAAGAATGCAATAAAGCATTCAAGCAAGAGAGAATATGAGCAAGCTTCAAACAAGACAGAGTGCAAGCAAGTATTCAAACAAGAGAGAAACACAAGGCAAGGATTCAAGCAAGACAGAATGTAAGCATGGATTCAAGCAAGACAGAAAACAAGCATGTACTGAAGAAGGAAAGAAAGCAAAAAAACATTTTAAAGAACCAGAATGAAAACAAGAATTCAAGCAAGACAGACTGCAAACTAACATTCAAGCAAGAAAGAATGCAAACGAGCATTCAAACAAGACAGAATGCAAACGAGCATTCAAACAAGACAGAATGCAAACTAGCATTCAAGAAAGACAGGATGCAAGCAAAGATTCAAGCAAAACAAAACGCAAGCAAGTGTACGATAAAGACAGAATGGGAGCAAACCTTCAAACAAGACAGAATGCAAGCAAGCAATCAAGCAAGAGAGGAATGCAAGCAATGTTTCGAGCTAGACAGAATGTATGCACGCATTCGAATAAGACAGAATGCAGGCAAGCATTCAAACAAGACAGAATGCAAGGAAGCATTCAAGCAAGAGAGGAATGCAATCAGGCATTCAGATAACACAGAAAACAACCAAGAATTCAAACGAAACTAAAGGTGTTGAAGCGTTCAAGCAAGAAAGAATCCAAGCAAGCTCAATTTTTGGACCCAGTCCACAACAATGGAAGTCAACACATTTGAAGTCATGTTCAGCGAGCCGTGTTACACAATGGTAATCCATGTGCTGACACGTCTGTGGTGAAAGCTGTCGTGGTCAGAGGACAAGTGAGTTGTTCCCCTTCTCCACGTTTTCTTGACTAAGTAGCTAACTCTGATTGGCTGAACGGCTTGTGTCATGCGCCCAGTTGTAAGATCTGATTGGCTGACTTACTCGCGTCACTAATCGGTACGGAAAATTTTATTGGCTGACCCACTGGCGTCCCTTACTGATTGGGATTGAAAGCAGTACAAAGAATAATAATAGTCTCAAATTTTCTTGATGTCCACACCAGACAACGCAGTTTTACCGTCTTTCTGAACAGTTCAGTTCGAATCTCACCAGGACAAACTTCGTTTCCTGAGTCGTTCACCAGAAATGAGCTGTGTTTTATATCGATATGGCTATCGTAGAAGAGCAAACTGTTATCTTCTCAACCTTCCAAATGGAGAGGGGCCTATGTTTAGGAAAAAGTGACTCGGCCCAAATATTTCTCACCTCCTCTACGGACAACGTTGAGTGACCACACCAGGATTCCAAGGACTAGAGACAAAGACAAGAAAGACCGCATGTAACTCTCTGTATTTTTCAATCTTTCTCTCTTTCTCTCTCTCTCTCTCTCTCTCTCTCTCTCTCTCTCTCTCTCTCTCTCTCTCTCTCTCTCTCTATCTATCTATCTATCTATCTATCTATCTATCTATCTATCTATCTATCTATCTATCTATCTATCTATCTATCTATCTATCTATT
>NW_004799002.1:10691-12754 GCF_000002075.1 Aplysia californica | reverse complement strand
GATAAAGAAATAATCATGCATTTAATCAAGGCAGAATGCAAATAAGCATTAAAGCTAGACGGGATGCAAACAAGCATTCAAACAAGACAGAATGTGAACAAGGATTCCAGCAAGACAGACTGCAAACAAGGAATCAAGCAAGACAGAATGCAAGCAAACGTTCAAGCAAAAAGAATGTAAAAAAGCATTCAAGCAAGAGAGAATGTGAGCAAGCTTCAAACAAGACAGAGTGCAAGCAAGCAATCAAGCAAGAGAGAAAAACAAGCAAGGATTCAAGCAAGACAGAATGCATACACGCAATTTAAATATGATAGAATGCAGGCAAGCACTCTAACAAGACAGGATGTAAGCATGGATTCAAGCAAGACAGAATCCAAGCAAGTACTGAAGACGGAAAGAATGCAAAAAAGCATTATAAAGAATCAGAATGCAAACAAGCATTCACGCAAGACAGAATAAAAACTTGCATTCAAGAATGACAGTATCCAAGCAAGTACTGAAGACGGAAAGAATGCAAATATGCATTTTAAAAAATCAGAATGCAAACAAGCGTTCAAGCAAGACAGACTGCAAAATAACATTCAATTAAGAAAGAATGCAAACGAGCATTCAAACAAGACAGAATGTAAGCATGCATTCAAGCAAGACAGAATCCAAGAGAGTAGGCCTACTGAAGATGGAAAGAATGCAAATTTGCATTTTAAATGATCAGATTGTAAACAAGCATTCACGCAAGACAGAATAAAAACTTGCATTCAAGAATGACAGTATCCAAGAAATCAATCAAGATAGAGAGAATACAATCATGCTCAGAACAAGACAGAATGCAAACAAGCATTCGAGAAGAACGGAATGCAAACAAGCATTCAAACAAGACATAATGTGAACAAGGATTCCAGCAAGGCAGACTGCAAGTAGTGAATCAAGCAACACAGAATGCAAGCAAACTTTCAAGCAAAAAGAATGCAATAAACCATTCAAGCAAGAGAGAATGTGAGCAAGCTTTAAACGAGACAGAGTGCAAGCAGGTAATCAAGCAAGACAGGAATACAAGAAAAGATTCAAGCGAGACATGCATGCACGCATTCAAATAAGACAGAAGCCAGGCAAGCATTCTAACAAGACAGAATGTAAGCATGCATTCAAGCAAGACAGAATCCAAGCAAGTACTGAAGACGGAAAGAATGCAAATATGCATTTAAAAAAATCAGAATGCAAACAAGCATTCAAGCAAGACAGAATGCAAACGAGCATTCAAACGAGACAGAATGCAAACGAGCATTCAAGCAAGACAGAATGTAAACGAGCATTCAAACGAGACAGAATGCAAACTAGCATTCAAACAAGACAGAATGCAAACGAGCATTCAAACAAGACAGAATGCAAGCAAACTTTCAAGCAAAAAGAATGCAATAAAGCATTCAAACAAGAGAGATTGTGAGCAAGCTTCAAACAAGACAGAGTACAAGCAAGCAACCAAGCCAGAGAAAAACACAAGCAAGGATTCAAGCAAGACAGAATGCAAACTAGCATTCAAGCAAGAAAGAATGCAAACGAGCATTCAAACAAGACAGAATGAAAGCATGCATTCAAGCAAGTACTGAACACGGAGAGAATGCAAATATGCATTTAAAATAATCAGAATGCAAACAAGCATTCACGCAAGACAGAATGCAAACAAGCATTCACGAAGTACAGATTGCAAACATGCATTCAAACCAAAAAGAATGCCAGCAAAAATTCCGGCAAGACAGAATGCAAGCAAAGACTCAAGCAAGACAGAATGCAAGCAAACATTGAAGTCAGAAGAATGAAATAAAACATTCAAGCTGACAGAATGTCAGCAAGCTTCAAACGAAACATGGTACAAGCAAGCAATCAAGCCAGAGATGAATATAAGCAAGGATTCAAGCCAGACCGAATGCATACACGCATTCAAATAAGACAGAATGTAAGCATGCATTTCAATGTAAATATATTACGGGAAATTCATTAAAAACGGAAAAAAATAAAAATAATAATGTTAACAATACATAATGGGATACGCCTTTCCTCCAAAACAA
>NW_004799002.1:0-10591 GCF_000002075.1 Aplysia californica | reverse complement strand
TTTGTCGACTACCCCAAAGCCCAAGTGACAATTGGCGCTCGTCGAGTGGCGTTGATTAACAGGATTCAAACACCTAGACGCCGTCATACTGTCACTTAGGCGGTAGAATCACGCAGATGTTGGTAGGTCTAAACCGCATGAACCTAGTAACTTATTTAAGAAAGCCCTTTTTATTAGTTACAGACAACTGTCCTACATCATATTATATTTTATATCTGAATTTCAGATTCATAGGTACGAGCATAAAGAAATAAAACATTTGTTTGCTTCCATTGAAAAAATTGTCTCTTAATGATAATAATAAATAGCATTTGTATAGCGCGTATCCCCGCTCAACAGCAGGCTCTATGCGCTTTACACTATATTATTACCCCAGCAGACCATAGAACACTTCGAAACATTTTCAGCTTCCCGGGAAGCATACAGTGCAAGCAGCTGATTAAGCGCTCAAACACTAACAAACTGACAAGACCTTTCGCTGTCTATAGCCGGGTACCCATTCCCACCTGGGTGAAGTGAGGAAAATTCGAGTAAAGTGCCTTTCCCAAGAACACAATGTCGGGTCCCTAACGAGATTCGAACTCACGACCTTATGGTTGCGAGTCCTAGAGCCTAACCACTAGGCCATCGACGCCACTTGGTACTTAGGCGGTTGAACCACTATATAATATATAATTTCTCTCTATATATAAGTAAATGTGTTTAAGGAAAAGGGTATAGTATTAATCCAGCCCAAATCAAAAGAGCTAACTACAAGACCTGATTTTGGAACGCGGAAACTAATACTTAAATTCTAATGTAAACCCGTCCCGATCGTCAAAAGCCCGGCTCAAGCAAGAACAATCTGGTAGCATGGTTGCGACGTACAAAATCAGTTGGAGGCGAAGATAGAACGGGCGAACATTGAAACATTTGAATACTGGCAGTAGTGTGACGAGTGGACATTTTCCTATTGTTCGCACGCACTCACAGAGCATAAACATACCCTATTTATAGTATAAACAACCAAAAACTTCCGATAGTCAAACGACACAAACTCTATGAATGTTCACTATGAATGACTGTTGACGGTTGAGTTCGTTTTTTAATAATTTATTTTTTTCGGTCATCTTTAACACAATGGTCAAGTCTTTACTGTTATTTCATGGGGATAATCAGAACGTGCGATTGGGGGATGTATGTAACCAATCAAGCAAATAAGCTTTCAAACAAAGAAGAATGCAAGCAAGCATTCAAAACAAGAGAGGGAGGAAGAAATCTAACCAGAAAGGAGGAAAGCAATCTATAAAATAAGACGGAATGCAAACAAGCAGTTAAAAAGGAAAGATTGCACACAAGCATTCGGAAAAGAAAGAACACAAGAAAAAGAATGCACGCATGCATTCAAACAAGAAAGATTTTAAGCAAGCACACAGACATGAAGGAATACGTAACACACAAGCATTCGAAGAAGAACTAATGCAAGCAAGCATTCAAACAAGGAAGAATGCGAGTAAACAGTCATGGAGAAAAAGAAAAACAATAAAACATAAGACAAGTAAGCAATCAGCCAACTACACTTTCATTGGTATTGATGTGCAAGTCTTCACTGTTTCTCCATGGGGACCGTCTGTGCTCGCCGTAGGTCGGGAGCACGGAAGAATTCAAACAAGTAATCGAACAAGAAAGTAAGAAAACGCGCATTTAAAAAGAAAAAACGAAAAAAGAAATAAACCATAATTTTAAGCAGTCACCCAACCAAACATGCAAAAATTCAAGCCAACATGCAAGTTTTATCTTTAGGTCGGAAAGAAATGTATGGCGCTCGTAATCGCAACAATCCTGAGATTGTGGAGTAAAAAGCGCGCGAGCCGTCATAACCTATAAGCCCCGCCCCTAGCTCAATCCTTTGACCCAGTCCACAACAATGGAAGTCAACACATTTGAAGTCATGTGCAGCGAGCCGTGTTACACAATGGTAATCCATGTGCTGACACGTCTGTGGTGAAAGCTGTCGTGGTCAGAGGACACGTGAGTTGTTCCCCTTCTCCACGTTTTCTTAGCTAAGTATCAAAACTCTGATTGGCTGAACTGCTCGAATCATGGGCCCAGTTGTACGATCTGATTGGCTGACTTACCCGCGCCGCACCAGACAACGCAGTTTTACCATCTTTCTGAACAGTTCAGTTCGAATCTCACCAGGACAAACTTCGTTTCCTGAGTAGTTCACCAGAAAGGAGCTGTGTTTTATATTGATATGGCTATCGTAGACGAGCAAACTGCTATCTTCTCAACCTTCCAAATGGAGAGGGGCCTATGTTTAAGAAGAAGTGAAAAGGCTCTCTCACTATCTCTATCTCTCTCTTTCTCACTTTCTATCTCTATCTGTCTCTTACTCACTTTTTCGGTTTTACCTCTTATACTTTGAACTAGAATGGTTTATTTTTTGATTAAACTGCGTTTGGAAAATAAATAAGAGTTAAAGTAAAATCCGATCAGTCTTTTTTTTTTATATAGAACGCGCACAATTTCTTTATTATTGTCACGAACACCGATTTATTTGCCTAAGAACGCTCCCAAGAAAGAAAGAAAACAAACATGCATCTAATCAAGGCAGATTGCAAATAAGCATTAAAGCTAGACGGGATGCAAACAAGCATTCAAACAAGACTGAATGTGAACAAGGATTCCAGCAAGACAGACTGCAAGCAAGGAATCAAGCAAGACAGAATGCAAGCAAACGTTCAAGCAAAAAGAATGTAAAAAAGCATTCAAGCAAGAGAGAATGTGAGCAAGCTTCAAACAAGACAGAGTGCAAGCAAGCAATCAAGCAAGAGAGAAAAACAAGCAAGGATTCAAGCAAGACAGAATGCATACACGCAATTTAAATATGATAGAATGCAGGCAAGCACTCTAACAGGATGTAAGCATGATTCCGTTTTTTCATTTCACAACTGCAGTTCAAAGTAACATGGGCTTCTGAGCCACTGAACTTGTCAGGAGCAACAATCACAATAATATCCTTCTTCTGAGGAGCTCAATACTAATTATTATTTCACCTTGCCTTGCTTCCAAGTGAACTTATCATTAAGATTTTTCAATTTATTTTTAACTCTGCACCAAGTGACTACTGCCTGATCTAGCATCTGCGTTTGTTGCCATTTTTTGTCCAAAAGTTGCCACAAACAATGGCAAAAGCTGCCAAAAACGTTGCCATTAATTTTCAAGCTTTCAACCCTCTGTAACGACGTAATATAGCAATATGTTGATAGAAGTAACAATCTATAGCACCAGAATTTTCCTGTTTTGAGCATCCAGAAAATCATTTGTAGTCACCAAGAGGGTAAAAACGTTGAAAATAAAGGTTTCACAATAGAATGAAATCAAAATGAGAACAGCACGTATAAATAACCACAAAAATTAACTAATTAGGGCGCGTGTCCACCTATCTGAAGATTGGCTGTTTTAACCCTAAACGTGTGTAATTCAAGGAAAAGTAGGCTTGCAGGATACCACATGTAAATTATATTAATTATGGAATCACACACAATTGGGGTGTGCCAGTGCCAGTGCCAGTATTCGGCTTTGGAGGAGACACGCTCTAACATAACACATTTATATTTTGTAAAGGGTGGGAACAGAATTAACGAAATTAACTTACCGCGTAACACGGTAAAAACAAAAGTTAAACGAATAATCAGAACAATTTTTAGAAAAATTAACTCACCAACAAATTAAAACACAACAAAGAGGGAAAAAATTTATTTGTTGTGTTTTAATTTGTTGGTGAGTTAATTTTTCTAAAATTGTTCTGATTGTTCGGGGTTAGTTTTGTTTTTACAGCGTAATGTCATTTAATTTAATTCTGTTCCCACCCTTTTCAAAATATAAATGTGTTATGTTAGAGCGTGTTTCCTCCAAAGCCGAATACTGGCACTGGCACTGGCACACCCCAATTGTGTGTGATTCCATAATATAATTTACATGTGGTATCCTGCAAGCCTACTTTTTCTTGAATTACACACGTTTAGGGTTAAAACAGCCAATCTTCAGATAGGTGGACACGCGCCCTAATTAGTTAATTTTTGTGGTTATTTATACGTGCTGTTCTCATTTTGATTTCATTCTATTGTGAAACCTTTATTTTCAACGTTTTTACCCTCTTGGTGACTACAAATGATGTTCTTGATGCTCAAAACAGAGCACAAGAAATTCTGGTACTACAGATTGTTACCTCTATCAACATATTGCTATATTACGTCGTTACAGAGGGTTGAAAGCTTGAAAATTAATGGCAACGTTTTTGGCAGCTTTTGCCACTTTTTATGGCAACTTTTGGACAAAAAATGGCAACAAACGCTGATGCTAGATCACGCAGTAGTCACTTGGTGCAGAGTTAAAAAATAAATTGAAAAATCTTGATGATAAGTTCACTTGGCAGCAAGGCAAGGTGAAATAATAATTAGTATTGAGCTCCTCAGAAGAAGGATATTATTGTGATAGTTGCTCCTGACAAGTTCAGTGGCTCAGAAGCCCATGTTACTTTGAACTGCAGTTGTGAAACGAAAAAACGGAATCTTGTTGTTGACTGAGAATATTGCTGGTCTGGTAGTTGGTAATATGGCATGGTATCGTAGAGAGTTTACTTACTATGTACTTTGCCTATCTTTAGCAGCCTCTGTTACCTTTTATACTTATGGTGTCGAGGCAAGAAGCAAACATCTTTCTCTTGATTGTTATGTATGCTTGTATTGTTTTTGTTCAATGTTTCTCCTACTGTTCCAGCAGTTGAAAACATCTCTGTGTTGTTGATTTATTATTGTTATTATTCTGCCTTTTTCTGCCCTGCTTCTTCGTGTGTGTGTGTTTTTAGTTAATTAAATGTAGGTGGTTTTACACCGCCTTTCTGTCTGTTCGGGCCAACCTGTGCTGAGAGAGATACTACATCACAGTGGAAAGACAGAGATACTATACTGTTCAACAACCCCCCCCCAAAAAAAAACAAACAAAAAAAACAACCCCGCATAATCAAATTGGCCACCGTGTATAATCGTACATCACTGAATGACTGTTGATATAAATGAAGGAAAGAAAATACGTTTTGAAATGTTAGTCATTGCTGTTTATTGATTATCAACAAAATTGAATTGATTTTGAACAATCAATTGGATGCTCCTATCTGTCCGTCCAAGGGCGGCCGTTCATACTGGGTGTGGCCTCCTGCTGACTGGAGTACCGCTTGACATCTTCTGGGCATGGAGGCGATGAGACGACGAATGTTGGGGAGTGGTATTGCCCTCCACTCTTAATCCAAGGCGGCAAACAGTTCATCAGGAGTGGCAGGGGCGACAACTCTGTTCCGGAGACGTCTGTCCAAAGCATCTTTAATGTGTTCTATAGCGTTCATATTCGGTGAATTTGAAGGCCATAGCTGTCACCGTAGAATTATGCAAATTTAGAAGGCCAAATTATGCACAAAAAAGCAAAATTATGCAAAAATTATGCAAGTTACCGTAACACCATTCGCGACACGTTTTGCACTTTTTCAACACGAAGTTTCATGATTTTCAAGTTTTATGTACAGAAAAATTGAAAACAGAAGATATCAGTATCAGTAATTTGTTGTGTATTTGGAAAAGAAAACAATACCATCAGTAAAAAAAAAAGACAAACAAAAAAAACCAACAACCCAAAATAATAATCTCTGTAACTTTCAGCTGTAGATCTAGATCTAGATCTCTATAGAGGAAAGCAAAAAATAATTTTTTTTTGTTTGTTTAAAAGGACATCTGGACCTCTGATGCTGGCACATTACTAAAACCAGGGACACCTGTCAAACTTTAAACATCAGCAGACATGAGAACAACTTTTGATAGAATGAAAAATTGAACATGCTCAAGGAACAAAATCACAACCCATAACCAAGATCTTCTAACAAGGGAAATAACCAACTTTTCACTTAAATGAGACTTATTACAGTGATTACGTCCCTTTAGTCACATGGCGAGGCGTTAATGAACTGTTTTGTAAAAAAAAAAACGGAAAAAAACGTGAAAAAACACAGATAATCCAAAATTATGCAAATGTTGCAGAATTACGCGAAAAAACACGGCCGCGCCGCGACCGCACAATCGCATGATCCTACGGGGACAGGGCCATAGGAATGTCTGGACATTGTTTCTTGCCAGAAAGTCTCTAGTTACTCTGGCAGTATGCGGTCTGGCATTGTCCTCCGGAAGATTGCCCCTGGTTGTTGAAGCAATGAAAGGGCATGTGGTAGGAGAACGTTGTTTATGTAGGCGTGGGCTGCCAGATTACCTTGTACTCTCACCAGGTTGCTCCTGCGAGTGTGGTTGATTGCTCCCCACACTATCACACTGCCACCACCATGCGATAAGGCCTGAGAGATGCATCCAGTTGCTAACCTCTCATTCATTTCGATGTCGGTAAACTCGACGTCGTCTGTCGTGTCGAGAGATGAGAAAATTGGATTCATCACTGAACCATACGTGCCGCCAGTTCTGTAGCTTCCAGTTGACGTGCTGAGTGGCCCATTGTCGTCGCTGTTGGCGATGCCGGTCCGTCAACAATGTCCTTAAAGGTCGATATGCGCCGAGCCCTCTTTCTCTGAGTCGGTTGTCTACTGTCTGGTCGGAAATTTTGATGACTTTCCGAAGCGCTTGGACCGTTGAAAAGGCAGGCACAAAACAATCCCGCAGGTGATGAAGCTGAATAAAGCGATCCTGGGCTCGAGTTGTTGCGCTTGGCCGTCCACTTCTCGGTTAATCGGCAGTGGAGTTGGACTGGTGAAACCTTGCAAAAAGTTGGCTGATGGTAGACTGTGACACTTTGAAATGTGTGACAACATCAGTTAGACTTTAAGATAAGATAAGATAAGATAAGATAAGATAAGATACATCTTTATTGTCCAGATCCTGGACTTTCTCCGGCTTGCAAGTGTCCAATAGCCTGGTTTCGCTCTTCCATCGTTTGTCGTGGCATGGCATATCGCTGAACTGACAAAGTATTTTTTCGACCATTATAGAGCCACCCAGTGAATGAACTCACACTCCAAATTTCGTTTGGCTACGCACAAAATTAGACAAGTTGTGAGCTTTTTAACACTCAATTATCACACAATTCAACAGTTTAGGCTATGCTTACCTGTGACTGTGAGTAAACAATGAATTTTGTTGTGAAAAACTCAAGATATGTGTGAAAAAAACTAGCATGCACAAAACCTCATCTCTACATATTTTATTATCACGAAACCACAAGCACTTGGTTAAGCTTTTCTTTTTTTGAAAAGTATAGATAACAATTTTCTCCCCTCTTGGAAATCAACACTTGATCTCCTGCTTATGAAAGCGAAGCTCTTAACCACTACACCACAGACACTGGTTCTCTTCCTCTGTATCCTTCTGTTCTTTGGTAGTATGCGCTCTTTCATTGGATGCCTCACTTTTTGCCAATATAAAGAATAATGTATACTTTTGCTCAAAACTGTTGGCATTTCGGAATAAGATTCAAAATCACTAAAGTGAGGCACGAATAATTCAAATACATCGAGGGATGACAAACGTCTTCAACACATCCATAATTCGGGTTAAGGGCTAAAGGTGATGAAAAATTGAAGAGATATCAATCAGAGAATGGCAATCTGTACGAGCCATTCGTGATTTTCAGTTTTCAGTGCTCGTGTTTTCCGTGCCCAACTACATTCATTTTGTTTGGGGTGAAATGTGATTTTTTAAAAATAAAATGGATTTATTGTTGCTTGTTTTACAGTTTGTTAGATGCACCTAGTCGTGCTGATCAAGAAAATATATACTTTTGTACACTTTTGACTTAAAAAATTAATGTTATGTCACTTTTAAGTCAAAATCAGTTGCGCGTTTTGTCAATGGCGGCCATATTGGCGGCCATATTTGGTCACATGACTTTGCATATTACGTAATACATTGTTTATCATGCAGGCAATTACATATCCTTTCTGGAAATGTATGATTATCATATGTTTTACAGGCAACTTTTTCTTTGAACTAAGGAAAACTGTTGCTAAGTTGTCTTTCTCATGCCTCATTTCGCACATTTTGGTGCCATCCTCTTGTCTAAATACGTAAGTAATTAATTATCCCCCAAAAATGCCCAAATTCACAACAAAAAACTTGCATAACTTTTGAACCGTTATCCAATCTACATGCAGTTTTTTTTTCTTTTTTTCTCAACTCCTTTAGTGCTATCTAGTGACATAATATTTTGGTCAAATTAATCGTTTTAAATTTTTTTCGTGAAACCCACTACTTATATTTGTTTATGTTTTGCTTTTGGCCTTGTTTTTATTTTATTAATTTGTTTTTTACCGTTTTAATCTTTGAAATGAATGGATCTATCCTAGTAGTCTTTGGTTTCAATAAGATTTACCCCAATTTTACTATGAAATAAGTGTAAGGTGTTAAAAATTCAACATTAACGGCAGCTTCGCCCTTTCACAATAAAAGCAAAACCACAACCCCATAACTTCGGCAGCAACATTCCTACTTCACACAACAACAGCACCAACAGCAGCAACAAGAGCAAAAACAAAATTAATAATAATAATAACAACAACAACAACAACAACAACAACAACAACAACAACAACAACAACAACAACAACAACAACAACAACAACAGTCCCCAACTTAGAGTTACGTTTTGGAAATCTTGACATACTGAGGAGGGACCTTGTCATAAAACTAGTAGCCCAATAATATAATATGTGAGGAATCAGGCTCTCGTCAAGTTTTGGGCATGAAGAGTTATTGGTATCATCTTAAAGCTTGTTCAGTTGTCTTTATTTGAATGAAAAAAATATCCATTTATCTTGAATACAAGGCGAGATATTTGCGAATGAAGGAGGTGGGGATCACCTGTTTTCAGGGGTAAAATTAGTGAGAAAATGGCTGCAAAATATTAATTATAATTTCCTTAGCTTAAGAGTCCGTAGTAACTGAAAATATACATTTTCAGCGCCTTTTTTTGACGTTTTTTTTCTCAGAAAAATCCCCTGAGAAATTTCTTTAATGAGCATGAAAGGTGTTGGTCCAAAAAACAAAAGTTGATAAAATTCACAAACCTACAGAAAAATGCAAGTTTCTTCACTTTGATTCTTTTGACGAGAGCATGGTTCCACCACGCCGCCTCACATATACACTTGACTCAAAAGGTACTCTTCATTGTGAACTGGATATACGCCAGTGTTTGCGACCTAGGATATTATAATACATTAGCCAATGGTCTTACGTCATACCAGGATTACCTCTGCTGTGTTGTGCAGGTTGGGAGGGGGGGGGAGGCTATTGACATTGTCTAGTGGTTAGTGATGTCTAGATCGTGTGTAATATAAGGACACGAGGCTGACATCACTGAGTTGACGTCATGTGGAAGGCTTAGGAGGGAACGTTACCTTCTTTCTATCCTCCCCTCCTCCTTCCCTCATCCCGAAAAAAGAGTGTCTCACCAAGTGACTTGCTGGAGCAGATGACTAAAGGACTAGATAGAGCGCTAACATATTTTAAGATGTCCGCCCCCCACCCCCCACCCCCCACCCCCTTTTTTTCAAAAATATAAAACAAAAGAGATCAATTGTGAGGCAGCATGGTAGAACCACAGGCTCTCGTCAATTTTTGGGCATGTAGCGTTATTGGTGTCATCTTAAAAAATGTTCAGTTGTCTTTATTTGGATGAAAAAAATATCCATTTATCTAGAATACTAGTCGAGATATTTGCTAATGAAGGAGGTGGGGGTCACCTGTTTTCAGCGGTAAAATTAATGAGAAAATGGCTGCAAAATATTAATTATTTCCTTAGTTTAGAGTCCGTTAAAACTGAAATTTTACATTTTTTTGTGCCTTTAATCAACGTTTTTCAGAAAAATCTACACAGAAATGAAAGGTGTTGAGCCAAAAAACAAAAATGTGATTAAAATTCACAAACCTGTGGAAAAATGCAAGTTTCTTAAACTTTGGTTATTTTGACGAGAGCCTGATTCCACCACGCTGCCTCACAATTAATAAACAAAAAATCAAAAAATAATTAAGGAAATACGAAAAATAGACAACGAAACAAAGCACCCCCACTCTCCCTCCCCTTACTCCACGAAAATGATAATAGGAATGATTATTTTTATAAGAACATCGCGCTAAAAAAAACAACAAGCTAAAACAAACAAAACACAGCAAAACAAAACACACACACAAAAAAAACACAATACACCAGCAAATGCAAAAACCATTATGGTTCTTCCAAATCCTGCGTGGTTGGAAAAGAAAAGAGAGAGATGGAAAGAAAGAAAGAAAGAGAGAGAGAGAGAGAGAGAGAGAGAGAGAGAGAGAGAGAGAGAGAGAGAGAGAGAGAGGGGGGGAGAGAGAGAATGAGAGAGAAGGAGAGAAAGAGTCAGACAGACAGACAGACAGACAGACAGACAGACAGACAGACAGACAGACAGACAGACAGACAGACAGACAGACAGACAAAAAGGCTTAGAGAGAGAAGAGAAAGAGATAGAGAGAGAGAGAGAGAGAGAGAGGGAGAGAGAGAGAGAGAAAGAGAGAGAGAGAGAGAGAGAGAG
>NW_004799001.1:41951-43182 GCF_000002075.1 Aplysia californica | reverse complement strand
AGAGAGAGAGAGAGACGGAGAGAGAGCAGCGCGCGCGCTCACGACGACCACAGCCTAGTGAGTATAGTTTGTAGCCGGTGCGCGTGTGTTTACACATTTCTCATTACTCCCTCTCCTTGCCTCGTGCCGGGGGAGAGTTGTCGGACTTTGTCAAACTTTGAACATTTTTCAGTCTTCGTTCGGCACACCGTATATTTGTTGTTGGCTGTACAGAACAAAAAAACAACAACCCCAAACAGACAACAAAAACAAAACAAAAACCAACTGTTGGACGTGTTGTTGTGTTGCTGGGTTCTGGTTGGAGTGAGTCTCGTATTGTGTTGTTCTTTTTGTTGTTGCAGTTGTTGTAGTTGTTGGTGTTGTGGTAGTTGCTGTTGTTGTTGTGTGCACGTTGTGAGAATTGCTGTGCTGGCTCATTACAGAAGTCAGTCCATTCCGACTTGGAGTACACACTTCTGGGGATTCTAACCGCGCGGATTACGAAAGTGTGCGAGGGACGTGGAGGATTCCCAAACGGAGTACTTCACAAAACAACAAAAGTGGAATAATCATTTTATTGTGTGTCTTGTGTTTACTGTGTGAATTGCTCTCCTGTTGATTCCAATTTTGAAATACGCGAAAAGTGAGGATACCGCTCATTTTCTGTGATTATCCTATTCCTACATCGTGCTCCATTCGTGAATTTCACCTTGTTCTAACTCTGGATACATTCGTAACCCGGGCACCATACGTTTTGCTCATCGAAAAGTTCTTCCCTACACCGATTCCTAACCCGTGTACATTCCCAAAACAATTTTGTTTTTATTCGAATCCACTCAAATTAGGAATATTCCAGGCAGCAAGGATGGCCACAACAAGCTCAATGATGACGTCACTGCAGCACTCTTCCCCGTGGTAAGATTGGACACAACTAATTAGTTTTAGTTTTAGGAAACATTTTACGGCACTTGCAACTTAATTGTGGGCCATATACATTGCTGAAGACTAGAGGTGTTACTAGAGAGTAACATTCACAGAAAAGAAGGAGGAGAGATATAAGGACGATCGGGTTTTTTTTTAAATAAGAAAGAAGGAGCAAACAATACCAGAGCACCCGCCAACCACCCACACTGACACAACTTCGGTTTGGCACGTCACACAATGTTAAACATTAAGTACCCGTGTTTTTTTACTCGTTTGTTTGTGTGTATGTGTGTGTCTCTCAATCTTTGCATGTGTGTGTGTGTGTGTG
>NW_004799001.1:35327-37450 GCF_000002075.1 Aplysia californica | reverse complement strand
TAACAAACATAAAAAAGAAGTAGGGGAGATAAGGACGATAGATGTTTGATAGGAAAGAAGAAGCAAACCACACCAGAGCACCCGCCAACCACTCTCAACCCAACGGGTTGGAGGCCCGCCTCCAAAATGAACCAAATAGTGTTGATGGGGGTGTAAAAAACACCTACTTTAAAAGACAAAATAAAATCATTCAGACCCACAAACAACGTATTAAATACATATTTTTAACGCAGTGGTCGTCAGCTGCTGGTGGTGAGATGTGAAGCGGGGACAGTCGTGCGTACACTGTGTGTCGCCGTCATGCATTATTCAAGCCACGTGTGATGAGCTGCCCTCAGCACTGGGCTATATTGTACCGTGGCTGGACAGGGCAGGTGGGGGATGAGCTGGTCACTGACAGCTGATATAGCCCACTCACGCTTGACCACCCACCTTACACACGTGACTTACTTCAGTTTTCAGTTTTTTTTATAAGAGTTTTACGGAGCTCGCAACTGCATAAGGTCATATAATTATGAGCGCCAGAAGATTAAAGGTGTTATAAGAGAGTGACAAACACACACACAAAAAAAAATGAAGGGGAGATAAGGATGGCAGATGTTTGATAGGAAAGAAGAAGCAAACCACACCAGAGCACCCGCCAACCACCCACTGACTTACTTCATTTAGTCGCTTTAAAGCAGTTGTAGTTCAGTTTTAGTAAGAGTTTTACAGCACTTGCAACACAATAAGGTCATATAAGTGTCGAAGATTTGAGGTGGAACAATTAAGAGAGTAACAAACACAAAAAAAGAAGGAGAGGAGATAGAGACGATAGACTTTTTATAGGAAAGTAGGAGCAAACCACACCAGAGCACCCGTCAACCACCCACCTTTTAAGCAGAAGTGGTCTATCCCGAAAAATGCTGTTAAGAGAAAATCGAAGGTAAAGTTTTAGGACCCAATTGTTCAGTTTCTTTAAAAGACAATAAGAAGAGTTCTCTCTATAACCGAATAAATTAGATATACACACCAATGAAACCAAACTTCCCCTATAGGTAGGCCAATGCCCATTTTTGGTGTAGGTCAAGATTTTTGGAAACCCTCGAAATCTGGGTTAGCCCGATTGTCCTTAAAAGTGACCATTTAGGATGCAGGATGCTCCGAAACTGCCTGTCAGGGCCGACCCGGGCTGAGTGGAGTCAGTTTAGTTTAGTTTTAATGAGCGATTCACGGTAGGACTTGTAACACATATAGGTCACATAGCTGCCGAAGATTTTTGTTTAAGTAAGTGTTTTACGGCACTTGCAACACAATAAGTTCATATACGTGCCGAAGATTAGAAGTGTTACAAGAGAGTAACAAAAGCAAAAGAAGAAAGAGAAATGATTTGGACGATAGATGTTTGGAAGGAAAGAAGGAGCAGACCACACCAGAGCACACGCCAACCACCCACACATAACTGCAGAATATTAGAGTTTGTTTGTTTGGGTAAAGAGAAGCACGTCGACACAATAATTGTCATTCAGTGCTGGGAAAAAGTAAGACAGACAGAAACAACATAGGGGAAAGTAAAGAAGTAGAACCTACCAGTGGCGCCCTCCAACCACCCACACAGATTAGAGGTGTAACTAGAGAGTAACGTATACAGAAAAGAAAGGGGGGAGATAGTACGATAGATGTTTGATAGAGCATAAAGCACAGCAGAACACCCACAAGCACCCACGTGGTGTGAGTATTTGCACAAAGACAATGAGATAGAAAGCGGCCAGACAGAGATATGACAAACACGTGACACTCTCCAACCACCTTCTACACAGTGCACCCGGGGCGCCAGCACACAGAGGGCACACACGTAGACACACATGCACACACACAGACACACTCACAGGCACATTAACTCACACGATCAGACACTCACACACACAGGCACAAACACAATTACTCACACTCATTCACACTCAGAGACATAAACACAGTCACAAACACAGTCACAAACACAGAATAACAGACATACACGAACACACAGAAACGAACACATGCACGCATACACACAGACAAAAAACAGACACACACACATACACACTCACACATACACATACAGACACACAAATTATATACACATAGACACTCACACACAAACA
>NW_004799001.1:30159-30977 GCF_000002075.1 Aplysia californica | reverse complement strand
GTTAAATGTTTAAGACACATTTTGTATGGGATGTAGAGAAAGGGTTAAACGTTTAATACACATTTTGTATGGGATGTAGAGAAAGGGTTAAATGTTTAAGACACATTTTGTATGGGATGTAGAGAAAGGGTTAAACGTTTAAGACACATTTTGTATGGGATGTAGAGAAAGGGTTAAATGTTTAAGACACATTTTGTATGGGATGTAGAGAAAGGGTTACGTGTACAAAACACAAGCGCTATAATATAAGAGTTTTTTAGTTTTAGTAGAGTTTACGGCGCTCGCATTTGCATAAGGTCATATATTATGAGCGCCATACGATAATATAAGGGTGTAGAGAAAGAGTAAAGTGTACAAGACACATGCTCTATAACCATGTAGAGAAAGGGTTAAGTGAACAATATAGGTTCTATAATGGTGTACGGAAAGGGTTGTACACGTCAATATTGTTCTGTAATGTTGTAGAGAAAGGGTTAAGTGTTCAAGTCGACTGTTATATAAAGGTGTAGAGAAAGGGTTAAGTGTACAAGACACATGCTCTATCACCATGTAGAGAAAGGGTTAAGTGAACAATATAGGTTCTATAATGGTGTAGGAAAGGGGTTAAGTGTACGAGTCAATAGTTCTATAATGGTGTAGAGAAAGGGTTAAGTGAACAATATAGGTCCTATAATGGTGTAGAGAAAGGGTTAAGCGTACAAGTCAATTGTTCTATAATGGTGTAGAGAAAGGGTTAAGCGTACAAGTCAATTGTTCTATAATGGTGTAGAGAAAGGGTTAAGCGTACAAGTCAATTGTTCTATAATGGTGTAGAGAAA
>NW_004799001.1:23579-24870 GCF_000002075.1 Aplysia californica | reverse complement strand
CCGACCCGACCCGAACCCATCCACAATGGGCACCCGGTACTAGAGAACCGATCTACCAATGGGCACTCCGCATTAGAGAACCGATCCCCCAATGGCCACCCGGTATTAGAGAACCGATTACCCCAATGGCCACCCGGCATTAGAGAACCGATCCCCCAATGGCCACCCGGTATTAGAGAACCGATTACCCCAATGGCCACCCGGCATTAGAGAACCGATCCCCCAATGGCCACCCGGTATTAGAGAACCGATTACCCCAATGGCCACCCGGCATTAGAGAACCGATCCCCCAATGGGCACCCGGTATTAGAGAACCCATCCCCCAATGGGCACCCGGTATTAGAGAACCGATCCCCCCAATGGACACTCCATATTAGAGAACCGATCTACCAATGGGCACTCCGCATTAGAGTACCGATCCCTCAATGGCCACCCGGTATTAGAGAACCGATCCCCCAATGGCCACCCGGTATCAGAGAACCGGTCCCCCAAAGGGCAGTCCGTGTAAGGAGAGATGCTGAATGCTGCTCCCATAGCCCGCCCCGCCCGTCACGTCCAGCCCGGGCTGAGAGAGGGACACAATCTCCTCCCTAGACGACGGACAGACTCGAGAAAACTTCTCCCCGCACGGGAACCGAACCCGGGTCTCCTGGGTGAGGCGGCGGCAGCGGCACACGGCTACCCGCTACACCGCCAGCTAAGTTTTAAAGCGCCATGCTCGTCTGTGATGTGAGTTCAAACCCTGAGCACGGGTATGCAAGAATAGACGCTCGGTCTTCAATCTCGGTTTTCTTTTTGGTTAAGTCTTTAGTAAGAGTAAGTTTTAGTAAGTGTTCTACGGCACTTGCAACAATAATATCATATAAGTGTCGAAGATTAAAAAAAATAAAATAGTAGAAGGTTTTACGGCGCTCGCAACTGCATAAGGTCATATGAGCGCTAGCCGAAGATCAGGGGTGTTACAAGAGTGAAACTAACATAAAAAAGGAGGGGATATAAAGACGATAGATGTTTGATAGGAAAGAAGGAGCAAACCACATCAGAGCACTCGCCATGAACCACAACACAATTAGGCCATACAAGTGCCGAAGATGAGAGGAGTTGCTAATAGAGAGTAACAAAAGGGAAAAAAAAAGAGAAAGGTGTTTGAAAGGAAAGGAGGAGCAAACTACACGAGAACACCTGCCAACCACCCGCATTTAGCGGAGTACCAGGTGGAGATATTGCCATCAACTAGCCCAACGCTCCAACACCTCGCATCTTAAGCACCTCATTAAAATGATATTATTCT